>NC_072731.1:98807570-99107570 GCF_026930045.1 Uloborus diversus | reverse complement strand
CAGGGTTCTTTGTCTTCCAGGCGAACAGTTGCTTTCGTCTTGTATCGTTGGTTGTAAACAGGCAGGTAGTGCCGGTATTATGGTGTCAGGGACTTTTTTCTGGCAGGTTATGGCACCCTTAGTTGTGGTGGAACATACCATGACGGCTGTGGACTATCTGAACATCGGGGCAGATCAGGTGCACCTGTACATGGCGTCGGTCTTCCCTACTGGAAATGGTATTTTCTAACAGGACAACGCACCATGTCAGAAGGCTAGAATGTGCTGGAGCCGTTCCAGAAGCATGATGCAGAAGTTAAAATAATTAAATTCCCTGGCCACCAAATTCACCAGCTTTGAATCCTATAGAGCACATTTGGGATTTCATGAAAATGCAGCTCAGAGCTGAAGCACCACCATGTAAAGATATCTCAACTTTGCGTGACTGTTAAATTAACATTTGGTACAATCTATCTCCAGACGTCTACCAACAGCTTATGGCATCCATGCAATTGCGAGTCGCAGTTCTTTTGCAGGCCAAAGGTGGCACAATTCCTTATTGACTGGGTGGTCATGTTTTGGCTCATCAGTGTATACCTAAGAACGTATAGACGCCCGAAATATCAATTTTGACGATTCCTGAGTTAATAACAACAAGTTTTCTCGTGACGTCTGTATGTACGTATGTACACTATATGACTAAAAGTAATGGGACACGTTTAAAAATTCATATTTTTAAGGATATCTCAAGAAATAAATGACCAATTGCTTTGCAACTTTTATCACATAACAAGTATGCTCCAGCTGTCAATTTCCAATAAAAATTATATCACATTTGCGTTTCGGGGGTCAGTAATAAATTGAGAAAAACAAAAAAGTTTTGGTCATCATTCATCGTTAATAGCTCAGAATAAAGCTGTGTTGTTGTTGTCGTGTCCAAAGAAGTGCAGAGTGCGAAAGGTTTAAATGGCTCCAAAAGTCTTAAAAACAAGATCCGCTAATTCTGGAGCCCGATGACTGTAAAGGATTTCATGTGGTGGTGCTCCAAGTTGGAGGAGGGAGCGAATAATGGCCTGGCAATTAAAGACATGGCCCGGGGTTAGTTGTGAATAGGGACAGTGCTTGTAGATGGGATAGGATTTAATATTATTTGGTAGAATCTTCATGCCCTTGAAATGTCCAGTACGTAGCCTAGCTATTGCAGAAGAGAGGTTTCTTGGGCAGTGGAGGTCAGGGATTGTTGCCTTGCTGAAAAGCTGATTATAGATCCTTCGCCTGGCTACAGCATTAACGTCTTTGAAGGTGGCTGTTAGTGGTTGGTCTTGATCACGTGCCTCCTTTGCAAGGGCATCTGCACACTCATTTCCCTCGATTCCGACATGAGCTGGGCTCCACTGGAAAATGCAGGTTGTCTTGAGTGAGTGGAGAAAAAAATTAATTTCTTGTGTCAGTCTTGTCATACCGTTACGTATGGCTTCAAGTGCTGATTTTGAGTAGGAAAAAATCACGATTTCATGTATTAGGTCTTCAGGAGTAGGGGAAGAAAGACAATGAGCAAGAGCCTCTTTAATAGCAACAAGTTCGCTAGTAAAGTTTGAGTCGATTTGGCAAGTGGGTATTTTAAGCTTGACATTATTTCCTGAGGGATAAATGATGGAGATTCCTGCTCCACCTCTATTACAGTCAATGTCAGAGGAACCATCTGTGTAGATTAATACACTGTTTTCTTTTGCAAGTGAACGAATAGTGTCTTCGCCTTTCTGTAATAACATTTGATTTGGTTCCTTCTTAGAGCATGGTTCAAGTAGGTAGGTATTGATTTTAGTACTCTTAGGAGGTCTAAAAGTAGAGAGTGGTTCTTGAGTTATGTCCAGGGAGGAATGGGCAAGACCAATGGCTATTCTGATATCCCTGTCTAACTGCAGCGTTGATGATCTCTGAAGCCTTGATGTGCCTGTCCAAGCGTTGAAGGCACTGTGGGCAATGTGGTCTTTATTGTGGCTTCTGATTTTATTAGTGAACTTTACAGTAGCAAGTTTCCGTCTGTTCTCGAGGGAAACAAGACCACTTTCGAGTTCAGGCTTGGTGTTATTAGCAGAGGATACTGCACCAATGAGGATTTTGGAAGCTCTATATTGGACTGAGTCTAAAGTATCCTTGGCAGATTCGGATGCATGTGCCCTAATGTGAGAACAGTACTCTAGTGCTGGCCTGATGACGGTGCAGTAGGTACTTTTTAACGTTGATGATCTTGAGCCCCAGTTGGTGCCGCAGAGTTTGTGGAGGATAATCAATTTCTTTAGACTTTTGTTTGCTGTGATTTTCGTATGTTTTGTAAATCTCAGTTCTGGATCTAGAAACACTCCCAGGTATTTGGGCTTTTCGACGCGCTTAATAACGGAATCTTCAATTCTTAAATCCGGTTGGAAGGTTCCACGATTTTTCCGATCAGTTGAAAAAACACAGTAGTTAGACTTATTGGGGTTAATAGTAAGTTTGAGATCTGTAGCCCATATTGCAATGCCCTTAAGACTAAGATTCAGAAATTTCTGGGAGGTTTTAAGATCTTGACACCAAATGGCAATATCATCTGCATAGCAGGCGATTTTGGTATTCTTATGAATATAGAATCAACTGTGTTCATGTAAAGGAGAAACAGCGGAGGGCTCAAGACAGAGCCCTGTGGTACACCAGCCCGAGTTTTGCAGGTCTTAGAGATTGCTCCATTGAATCTGACTGCGAAGCGTCTTTTCTCAAGAAGTCATTTATCCATACAAGTGCATTGCCCTCGATGCCAGCTTCATGGGCGATGTGGATGAGCTTTTGTCCCCAAACACGGTCAAAAGCAGAAGACAGGTCGAGAAAGACTATATTGGAAAGGGGGTGCCATTGCCTCCGAAGAGGTTGGACTTCTGCCTGTTTGGACCGCGGGAGGTATTTTATTTCCCTCCTACCACCCACAGGTCGATCCTGTGGAGGTACTCCCCTATCCGCCACTTGGGGACGCGCTCAGTGTGGGTTACAGGCTCCTGTACTGAGAATAAAACTGTAAATTTCAGAAATTGTTTAGCTTACTCTCTACAATCATTTTTTATACTTTTGAGATGGTATTTCTAATATTCACGAAAATATAAGCATTTCTTTCAAATCTACAAATTTTATTTGAAGGTTTTTGGATCATAACACGCAAAGTTTTTCATCAAAGCGTATGAAACTTTCAGAAAACGTGACAGCATACACAAGAAGCATATTACTAAAAGTAGAGATAAAAATGTTGAAAATTTGATAAAATATGGACATTTAACGCAATTAATTTATCACAGCTCATGCGCGAAAGATATCTATTTATAACGTTCCCCCCCCCCCCCCATCACCTAATACCCGACTAAATTCCTTAACTCATAAAAAAATTCCAGTTGACTATCTCAAAAATTTAGAAAGTTATCAGCAAAGGAATGAGCCGAATATGAATAACTCTTGGATGAGCTACGAATTGCGAGGGATCGTTCGCAAGTAAGCTGTTTTTATCATGAATTACACTAAACGACTGCAAGCAAATGTTAGAAACTTGCGAACGTTCCCTCACGGTACGTTGCCTACCTAGAATTACTGAAATTCGGCTAATTAGATCGCTGATAACGTTCTGAAATTTTAAGGTATTGAACTGGAATTTTTTTATGAGTTGAAGAAGATAGTTGGGCTTTAGGTTATGAAAAATTTTAAATTATATATTTCGCGCATGCGCAGAGAAAAACTAATTGCTTTAAATGTCCATATTTTCTCGAAATTTCAACGTTTTTATTTCAAATTTTAGTATTATGCTTTTCTTACATGCTGTTATGTTTTCTGAAGGTTTCGTAAGCTTTGATTAAAAACTTTGCATGTTATGAACCAAAAACCTTAAAAATAAAAGCTGTAGTTTTGAAAGAAATGCTTATATTTTCGGGAACATCAGTGCTACCATCCCAAAAGTATAAAAATAACTGTACATAGTAAGCTAAAACAATTTCTGAAATTTACAGCTTATTCTGAGCTATTTACGATGAATGATGATCAAAAAACATTTTTGTTTTCCACAATTACTGACCCCAGAAACGCAAGTGCTGTATAATTTTTATTGGAAATTGACAGCCGGAGCATATCTGTTGCGTGTCATAAGTTAAAAAGCAATTAGTATTTTATTTTTTGAGAAATCCTTAGAAATATGAATTTTTGAAAGTGTCCCAATACTTTTAGTCATATATAGGGTTTCCGATCCCGAAATCCCGATGCCGAATCCCGCATGATATTCAGCGTTATTAATCCTGCGGGATTGAGGGCCAAATCCCGTTATTTTTTCCCCATGTAGGGGAAACCCGGCTAAGGTGGACACCCCGGGCAAAGCGAATTTTGCCTATAACTCCCAAATAATTAGTTGGTCGGCAGTCGCGTTGTCCTAGCAACGGTCGCCAGTTGCCACTCCGTGTGCGGCAAACACGTCGGGACGAGTTCGCGATACGCGACGCCAGTGACCGAATAAAGTATGTTTTGGGGAAAACAATATTAGTTTACCGAGGTTAGTGTTTCGTTTATAACTTTAATACTGTTTGTGACATGTTCTTTGTTATGAGTAGGATTTGATGTACAATTATGTAGCTTTCAATTATCCGTAGACGACGTGTTTAGATGCTCTGGTTTTTTAGAGTTTTTAGTAACTTCAAAAATATACCTGAAGGGCAAAACGGATTGGGCAAAGTGGATACCATATTCACTATGCCCGGTCATGACAGATCACTTTATTCAAACCTGGAAATTCTTCATTTTTAAGATCTCAAGACAATGCTACCATTGAAGACCGTCCTTATACTCCCATGGGATCTGAATAAACAGAATAAGTCCGAAGTAATGATGTTCCCGCCGCTTCACCTAAACCTGGATGTTCTAGGAACTACTACAGTCCTTCAGTTTTACGATCTAATCCTAAGCATGTTAAACCAATAACAACAAGAGAACGAAAGCTACAGAGATCTGCACTTCTGACAAGTACCCCAGTAAAGGACAATCAGAAACAAAAATTTGAAAAATCAAAAAAGACTAATGAAGTAACAGATGATGTTTCGACTCAAGCTTCTCAGAATACTTAAAAAAAAAAAAAAAAAAAAAAAAAAAAAAAAAACACTACCAAAAAGACCCGGATCCCGGGATCCCGCGGGACTAGCTCCTTACTATCCCAAAACCCCGCGGACATATTGGAAACCCTAGTCATATAGTGTATGTGCGTATAAGCGTATGTATGTCGCATAACTCAAGAACGGTATGTCGTAGAAAGTTGAAATTTGGTACGTAGACTCCGAGTGGAGTCTGGATGTGCACCTCTCCTTTTGGTTGCATTCGGGTGTCGT
Organism: Uloborus diversus; assembly: GCF_026930045.1. Lineage (NCBI taxonomy): Eukaryota > Metazoa > Arthropoda > Arachnida > Araneae > Uloboridae > Uloborus > Uloborus diversus. The sequence goes on along the minus strand of NC_072731.1, from coordinate 99,102,210 downwards.
TTGGTTGCTCAAGGGGTCTTTTGCACCTTTGGGGGGGGGAATCATTGTCAATTTCGATGCAAACTGAGTTGGTGTTATAATTTGGCGGACACTTGGTGATATATCGCCAAGCTTTTGGTCCCCAAGTTTTGTCGCCAACATAATTACAAACTTGGAAGTTTTTTTTTTAATCTGATTTTAATTTGACCACTGTTGGTAATATTTAGGGAGTTAACTATTGAATCACATTAAATTGGCAATAATGGGGAAATAACATTAAATTGGTGTAAAGGAAAATCATGTGATGCACACATCAGCTCGTTTTTTTTTTTTTTTTTTTTTTTTTTTAAATAAATTGCAGCATTTTTTTTTCCATTTATTTACTTCAAGTTATTGCCCAACACATTTTATTCCTAATCTAATCTTGTAATTGTCAATTAAGCTCTTATACAGTTTCATAGAGTTTAACTTTCTTTGCAATTTCGTCTCCTTATTGCTCACTATCTTCATTTTTTTATTAAAAAAAATATGTATTTTGCTTATACCCCACCGCTTTGATTATTGTGAAACAATTGCAAGTGTAATCCTACTGTGTGTATTCTAAAAACTTTCAGCATTATACTTTGAATAGCATATTAACATGCTCTCAAATTATATCATAGCAATTATCTTTTATACCCATTTTTATTTACTCGTATTTTGTCACAGCACTGGTATTAGTACTCCTCTTCACCAATATTATTTTATTCAGTTAAGTTTCCTCATGATGAAATAGCTCTTAATGGTTGCGCTACTGTGATACGCAGTGCGTTTTCAATAAGTTACACATAAAGCCATTGACTGTATCATTGTATAATATCATATTTTTGGAAACAAAACATGTGAATTAATATTTGTTTCTATCAACGTATGAAATTAGCTTTAGGGTACTTCTTTACAGTATAGGTATTTCGAAACCATCTTTTCCACAAACCAGAAAATACAGATTGTTTCATAATTATAACTGCTTTTTCTTTGATAAAAAGAATAGCGGTAAAAAAAATCGTCTGGCTTACCAAAGAATGATAACATAGGTTTCTTCTGAAGATAACTTTGTGAATCTATACGACACGACCTTGCCCTCATGACGTCATACTGACATTAGATCTAGATTTTTATTGAAAAAAATCGTTTTAAACTCATCATTATTTATATAGTAAGTATTCTCTATAGTAAAAGGAATACTGACTTAAAGATAACTAGATGTCCCTATAAAAGTGCATGCCTCTGCTTGTTATTATTATTATTATTTGTAACGGGAAAAAATGTTTTTTTCGATAATTGAAGGCGATACTATATGTTAAGTGAACATGTTCAAATTTGTGCAGCTCATCGGTCGCCAATATATTAATGAACAATTAAGAAGACACCACTAGTTAAGGTGCCCTCGAGTTTCATCCGAACCCTACCTATACAACCAGACATTGCGGGCGGATGAAAGTATTATAAAATCATATTGCATTCCAAAGGATGTTTTGCATTTATATTTGCGTTTAGAGTTTCAATTAGGAACTTGTGATCAAAACTCCACAATTGAGTAACAAATGGTATTCAACATCTTATTCAATCAATTTTTTTCGCGTACATTTTCTGCGGCAAATGTTACTACTTATGCCAGGCGGTAAGAACGCATTGAATAGAGGTACAATCGAACTCACTTATAACGAACGCTGATTTAACGACAATCCGGATTCAGCGAGGATATCAGAAATACTTGGTTGGTACCATATTAAGTCTAGGGAGCATAACCCACTTTTAACGAGCAAACCCAGCTTAAGGCGAGCAATACTTTTGTGATTCGTAACATTTCTGTCGACTTCCAGCAAGTCTTATCTTTCTTTGGTAAATTTTCTTTAACATTCCATAGTCAAACAAAGTTAGTGATAAATTTTAAATCCTGAGAACAAGCGATGAGAGCATTTTTTTTTTTTTACTTGTGGAGTAAAGAAACATATTAAAATTATATATATGTGTGTATTCATCAAAAACAGAAGTATGATACATTCAAACAGCTCAAAACAAAGTAACCAACTTGTTTAGAACTGAACAGTTATTGAAAAGAAAACAAAAAACTATTTAGTATTATTATTATTTTTAGGTTTTTTTCAGGAACTCTATTTACGAGTACTCGGTTATAACAAGCAAAGATCGCAGTTTCTTTGCTCTCGTTACAAGCAAGCTCGACTGTATTTCGACTGATTCCCTGTCTAACTAATTTTATATGAGTCGTTTCATATGAGTCAGCTGCAAGTAGTGGAATCTCAATTATTTTGTTTACATTCCAGGAAATCAAGCATATTTAATCTTGTGATTGGAAAGTTCTTTGTTGTGTTCAAATTTCCCTTCTTTCTTAATTTGAGTTCAGTACTTAAAATTCACGTTCCTTAATCAATTCACCGGTGAAACGAGACTATTATTAGTTATTAGATTTGCAACACGCAGGTTTTTCTTCTGAAAAATAAATAAAATCGGTTGTACTGCTCCATCCTATATATTCCTGTATTCGTCAGACCAAAGTGGAGTAGTGAATAAGAAACTGTTTTTGCTATGAACTTATGTATAAGAAAATTAACCCCTAATAGAAATCCAGCATAGAAGTTTTACGTTCTTAGTTTATTCTAAAAACGGTACAAGATGTGTGTGTCTAGCGTGTACTAAAAAAATCTAAACTAAAATGCGAAGCTTCAAGAACTGTTTTATGGAATTTTTTTCTTAAGGATGTACCTGACCGGGCAATTGCGACCCTTCGCCATCTTCGTATAACTTTTATATTTATATTGAACTGAGAATGAGTGTTGTACTATATTAATGAACTTCATATTATATTTTGCTTTAATTTGGAAGCCAATATGTATAGCTTTCTGTAATACTTAGGATGCATCGCTAATTTAACAAAAATAACAAATGAATTAAGTAATGGAACTAAAACACCAATTTAAGAGACTTTATTAATTAAAATAAGAAACTAAATACCAGTTATATTTTATACATATAAAGAAAAAATGTATCTAAACAGAAATGTATCGCCAATTGCAATTTCATTAAACACCTTCGTCTTAATGATGCAAATTGATGAATAAAATGAGTGGTATCATTCCAGGGTAAACGATCATTCATAAAGTATATTTTTTAATAAAATGATTTAAAATTAGATGGAATTAGAATATGTAAAAATACACATAATACACAGTTGTATTTTATAAACTAGGAAAGCAGTTTCGAGTAATATTTGCCTGGCTTATACTTAATTAATTTAAGACAGAAAGCAACATTTGCAAAATGTTCAGTTGTATTTTATAAACTAGGAAAGCAGTTTCAAGTAATATTTGCCTTGCTTATACTTAATTAATTTAAGACAGAAAGCAACATTTGCAAAATGTTAAAAAGTAGAAACTTTAGAAAAAAAATCACATAGTTCACTCTGGCACAAGACAATCCATATTTTAGTCAGTGCTTCGGCATTTCCGAGCTCTGTAAGTAAATTTAAAAAATACAAAAAGATAATAATGATATGTAGGCTATTATCGTACAGCTTTCACATTTTCTAATTATGGTACATATTTTACGCGAAGCATAACGATTTTTCCAATGAAATAACTTATTATATTTTATATTTGTTGCAGCTGAACTACGTCAGATTCCTGAGATGGATGATATGATGGTGTTTTGCAAGAAATGTTTAGAAAATTTGAAAGATATAAAAGACCTAGCATTGACAGAGGCTCTAAAATCAGAAGAAAGCTCATAATTTACTCATGAGTACTAACTAGCTTACCATGGATGCCAAAGAGCAAACTTCAAAGAAAGGTTATGGTGTTTTGGTTGCAGATTTTAAGGAAATCTAGGAACTACTTAGAGTTCACATATTGTTTTAAAACGCGGAAAAACACATAATGGACAGTAACATATCTGATTTTCATTAAATATCACAACTACATTCGAAGTGCTTTTATACAGCTATTGATTGCAAGAATTTGTTACAGTATTTGATCATGTTTTATATTTATTGCATCAAGAAAAACATATTTATTTTTCAGAAGCCATTGCAAACATGTATCTCTTAGCATTGCACAATTCTACTAAGTTTTTCAACATTTTTTTTTTTTTTAATCATAAGTTTATTCAATCAATTGAAATTCATTGCTTTCCTTCAAATTGGTCCTGTACCATACCCATTGCATATGTCGATAGTTTATATTAAATTATTAACGTTTATGTCTCTTTGTGTGTGTTTTTCTTTATTAATTTCTCCTTTTATCATATTTCAGACAAAAGTGATGGCACAAAATAACATGGCTACTCAAAGTACAAGGCAACGATTTATTTTTCCTACAGCCCAATCCATATGTGAAATTTTGGAATCTACTAAAAAGTAATATTTGCAGAAGTAAAACTATTATGTAGCACAGTTAAACTGCCACATATACCAATTTCAGATACGTAAAAATTGAAAGTCTTAAACCTACCTAAAACAAAAATTAAATGACCCTATTTTTATCAGGGCAAGGCCGACTTACGTACCCTGCTAGCTTAAACGTACAAGTGGCTGTATTTCATAATTCTACCCTCATAGTGCACTTGTTTGATTTTTTTTCCAGAGGTAGTAGTGTACAAAGACAATTTTTAAAAGAATGCATCAAATAACCACTGTTTTAACGGGGAAATTGAAGAGAAGTGTCCCCACTTCTTTATTAACACGTAATGTAAGTTACTACTTTAAAACCTTTCTTATGAACAATGATCGTTGAAGTATTTTGTTCAAATACTAAGAAAACATTGCAAGGAAGTTAGTTATTGTTCATTGCTACTATATTGATCGGTTATTTGAATGCTGTTTAGTAGGAAGCTTCTTCGACAAAAGAGAATTATAACCAGCCTGGTTACACGTTATTTGCCTTACTGATGACTCGAGAGGGTAATAAGCCCTAGTAAACCCTATAGGCCACTTCATCGGAAATGTATAATTTGAGTACGTGAGTATATATTATATCCAATAAGATTGTGACTTAATAATAAACGCACGAAACTAAATTAACATGTAATCTTAAAATATTAAAATTCTTGCTGATTAAAAGAAGAAACTCCCAAACACAGACCTTTTAAAATTTAGTGACGGATACTCATTAGATTAAATGCACCGTTCGTTACAACTAAGCTTTCTAAATGTCTGTGAGGAGCATTCGCAAGTAAATGTTGTTAACCATTGGGGAAAGAGTGAACATGTCCTGTAAAATGAATTACGAAATGTTCCTGGAAAATAACGCGCAGCTAATGTGCCCAATTTTCGCTAGCAACATATACTGCAGTAAACAGGAATGTTTTTCGCTAAAAGTTTGCCACCTTCTTAAAGTTATTCTTAAATCTTTCTAAATAATGCAGAAACGTCACAGGTTAAAGCCAGCCTAATTCTGGAACCTTCAGAGAAAACTTAAGTAGGTTTTAAGTTCTAACTTGGCGCCTTCCTGTTTTGCCAAGACAGCGCCAAACACATTATTGCAACCATGGGAAAGCTAAAACAGAATTGGAAGGAAGCACCAGAAATCTCACCTACCTGTAGTTATCACAAAGCTACAAAATCCAAATAACTATTCGTTCTTATTCGGAGCTTGGTCATTTTGGTCCCGTCGTGATCGAACTAAAGCCAGACTACACTTCAGAATTGTAGTCTGGCTTTAGAGATTCATTGAGCGTATTTATTAAATACACTTAATAAATACGCTCAATGAATCTTTAAGCTGGAAGTTAAAACTATTTTTCCAGCGGTAAGAAATTTCAACTTGTAGTATAGAAAACGTTTTGACAAAGACATTTAATTTTAATTGGAAATTGGTGAAAACTTATGAAATCCCGAAACGTTTCAGAAAAATAACCAGTGACGTTTCGGATTTTTTTTTTTTTTTTATTAGTATACGTTCATGAACGCGCTTTAAAGAACCATACTATATTTCACCAGTTGACTTCAGATTATGAGTAAATATTATATTGCAGTAAAGTCCACATTTAGCAATAAGAGGACATGGTTTCTAATTATGGTTCCACATTAAATGACGTAGGCTTACATAGATTAGAGGGAAACATAATTTCAATGTTTGGGAAACATCATTTCAATGTTTCAAATTTTAAATCATCCATTTTCTTTAGATGTTTTGAGGCATGAAATATTGTGCATTGGGTTTCAGACTACGCTCTGTGAGAGTAACTGTACAGGGAAAATTTGACTTTATTACTTTGTTTTTTAGTAAAATCACGCTTCTTTTTACTCCACCGTTATTCTTTTTTTTTCTACTTCATCAAAATCATTAAAACGGTGCTCTAGTGACAGTGCATAAGAAAAAGTACATTCTTAAAAAATCCTTTTTTAAAGCAGCCAGTATTGATAGTAAGAATTTCGCTTCAGCTTTTTTTCGGGCGAAAAAAGTGTAAACAAAGAAATTGTTTTGAAGTATAAATGGAAAAAAGAAGTTTTATTTCATTGTGTTATGCAAAGTTATTTTGTTGTTTAGGTTTTTGTTACTCTGTAGCTAACAACTAAAAAAAAAAAAAAAAAAAAAAACAAGCTAAAAATGTAGAGCATTTCCTAAAAAAATAATTACGCAACATGAATTGAAAGCTACAAATATGCAAACATTCATTTTATTTCCCAAATAAATGCAGTTGTTAGCTCACACAGTTTCATATTTTAGAAACAATACCGAATAAAAACGGGAAATGCTACTTCGCCATTTTTATAGGTTTATTTACGTTTTTTTTTTGAAATAAAAGGTTTTTTAATGTTTATTATTTATCTTTGAGGCGTAATTGTTTTATATTTATCTAAGATACAAAGCATGACATAGTAACAATTTATTTTGGTTTAAACTTTTATTGTAGTGGCACTTCAGAAGTAGGTCGATCTAAAATCAAAGCGCTTCAAAACAATGCTTTAATATATATGTTCTGTAAGTATTTTGGTTTAAACTTTTCTTTTAGTAGCACTAAAGAAGTAGGTCAAATTAAAAACAAAATGTTCCAAGAAAATGCTTCGAAATATAGGTTCTGTGAGCATTTTGTATTCTGTTCTTTTTATCGAAATTATGTAGTACTAATGCAGTGTAAAAAAATGTTGTCATGATTTTTAACCACAGAAAGTAGAATGCTATGGCATTATTGATGCATTAGGGTGGTCATAAAAATCAATCTTTGAATTTCAACTGGAGCACTCTCTTAAAATGTGATTTACAAAGTTTAGCAAACATTCGCAGTTTTTCTACAGCAAAATGGTAATTCGTCCGAAAAACTGGCTCTTAATTCATTTCATTGGAAACTTTATCCTCTTCAAGACACAGTCCAACAATTTTTCCGCTAAAATTTGCAGAGTAATTTTTTGACCAGGTTATAGTGGATACCATCAAAAAAAGAGTTTTCAGCAGAAACTTTATAATGTTCATTTAAATTCATTTGCTCTTTGCGTTTTGCATTTTCTTTATCAAAAACACTTTTTTTTGGGTAGTTTTAACAGTAAATGCTACAATACGGATTTGAGAGGAGAAAAAAAAGGGAGTTAAAATGAGAATATTCTTTCAAATGTATTTTGTTCATTTCACTGCTAAATTATAAAATTATACATCATCACCCTTTAAACTAAACTAAGATGTTAGTGACTCATATATGATAGCTTTTAAGGAATCAGGAAAAATGTCAGTTATTGAGACACAATTTGTGATAGAAACTGCCTTTGTTCTTCATCTTTTGCCAAAGAGGAATTGAAGTCTTGAATTAAATTTATTTGTCTTTTAGATACGTCATTAACAACCTTTAAGCTGGGATTTAGGTTCAAAACGCAAAAGATTTTACTGTGAAACTTAGACTATTAAGATGATAAATGATTTTTTTTATTTTTCATTATGTTTTAATTACATTTTTTCTTTTTGACACAGTTGGAAAAAATAAAATTTGGAGTGTTTCATTTTTCAAGCTAAACAAAGAACTGCAAATGATTTTATTTTTGATAAAAATGATTTATTTTATATGACTCTCTGATTATTCATTCATTTATTTTCTTAATTAAAGGCTTGTTTTTTGGGGGAGATGGAGAGGGGAAACTATTATTTGAGGTGTTTTTTAAGTAAAAGAAAGATCTTCAAACTATTTTCAATTTATGTATTTATTTATTTATTTGGTTAAATGTATTTATTTTGATGCGCTTTGTAATCTCTTTTTTACGAAAAAAGAATTTTTTTGTGAAAAAAACTATTTTTTTTCTGTTGTTATATCGTTTAACAGGTGTTGCTACTTTATTTGGTTGTTTATGTATATTTACATGTCTTCTTCACAAGAAGAAAGGGGCACAATTTAGTTTTATAAAAGTTAAAAAAGGAGTTTGACAGACTTTTGCAATAATGGCTATGCAATGGAAATATTAATCGGATGCTAAAAAGTTCGATATTGGTACAGGAAACGTAAGATCGTTTTCGTTTTAGACGGAAGTTCTAGTTAATTTTTAATATTGAATCAAAGTAAACGTTAGTTTCGAGTTATTCCGTTGGAGCACCGCGCTTTTTTAAGATCCTTATCTTTGCTTGAAATGAGTCATTTACACGTCAGTACCAATAAAATATTAAATTGATAAAATTCTGCTTCTTTTTCCGTCAGTATAAAACACAATTTTTCCCTTTATTTTAAAACACCAAAGTTATTTCTATGCAATGTGTTCAATGTTATTTCACTAGTTTTCATTGCAGCGTAGTTTTCTCTGATGTTTGCTATTTTTACGTAGCTGGGTTATGTAGGTTATATACACTATACTCTTTATAATCTACACAGTGTTACAGGCTTTATACAGTAGTTTATTAGAAACATAATTTTTAAAAAATGACAACGGCTTGAATTATTTGAACCAAACTGTTGACTTTTAGTAATAAGTTTTTCCCTATCTACATTTGGGAACAAATTAAAATTTAACCGTTTTTAAGAATATTATATTAATAAAACATTTTTTTATGTGAAGCGTGTAATTTTATTTCACAGAGTTCGCATTGCAGCGTAGTTTCTCGATCATTTGTCATTTTTACATAGCTGAGTTATATAGTTTAGTTGCAATGCAGTGTTACAGGCATTATACAATAGGGTTTTATAATTATGATAAAAAATAACAGCGCTTAAATTTAATAAAACAAACTGTTGGCTTTCATGAATAATGTTTTATACTATTGACATTAGCATACAAATCAGGGATGTTTGTTATTCGAAAAGTCCGAAAGTTTTGAGCTGACAACACAACCTAAAACTAAAAAACGATAAAAAATAAAATTTTAATTTTTTTTAATGAATTCAATGATTTTTGCAAATATTTGATGACGAGTTTTTACGAGTGGGGTGGGGGGAACTCAAGCTTTCTCATACAATCCGAAAATTTTCTCGAGTCTACTATCATCCCTAAAAAAAATTCAAATTTAAGCCTTTTAAAGAATAATTTAGCCATTTTTTAAAGAACAGTTTGAAAGGGGTTGTCCGCTAGCATGAGGTAAAACTGAAGAACATTTCGGTTGTTAAAGTTTCCTAAATCAGCCCTGAAATAATGAATGACGCAGTTTATTCATGGAAGCGCTGTGCTTGAAAGGTGTTTCGATAATACTGTAACATGTTAGGAAAACAACTCTTTTCATAACGCGGAAAGTTAATTTTTGCTTTTTCCGACTACATTGATGACATTAATCATTTTGAAGAGGAACTCTTACCTCATTAACTTGTCACTAATGAGACCAGCTGCATCTCATTAAAACTTTGTTATTGTGCAGGGCACATTATCTTTTACTTACGCAGTCCGATAAATCGATCAACATTTTACTCTCCTTTTATCTGCAACTATATATCGTTCTTAATCGGCAGCAGTGCAGGAAATGGGATGCTGTAAATAATGATTCGAATATGGGCTGCTGATTGTATGGAGTCTTTAAAATTCGACGTTACTCTTAATGCGTTTTTCGCGCTTATTTAATTTCGCCAAGCGTTCGGAGTTCATTTAAAATGTATTTAAAACTTGTTTCATTTTACTTTCGGTAAAACTTTAAAGTCGCCCCCTTTCTTCCACTTTTGCAACCATTTTAATCTCGGCTTGGAAACTTGAGACTAATACAGGTAAACTTCACTCCGCGTTGCTTAATATGTGACGGTACTTTAACGAAAAATAACGTTTTTAGGGCTTTAAGCTGTAAATAAAAGCCAACAAATGCAGTGATAATTGTCTTGATTATGAATATTATAATTTCCCTAGTTTAGATCTATTTTTTATTCCAATTAATGTACCTTATTTACCTTATATATTTCTTTGTTTTCTCGAATATGCCTCACAATGCCCCCCCCCCCAAAAAAAAAAAACGTGTCTCTATTTTTTTCCCTGTTTTTACTCTCAAAATTACTTATCGCTCCACTTTCAACTGCACAGCAAACAAAATTTAATTGTAACGAAAGGAAAAGTTTAGCTAAAGGAAGGTGCGGGCCAAGTGACAATTAAGGCTTAAAACCAAGATATATTTTATAGTGTAATTAAATATAAATGTTCAATTTATGCTTACAGAAAACATTCAAAAATAGGAAAGTTAAACACCTGCCGCACTAAAGTAATTTATAGTATGTTACACGAAAATATGGCACCAGTTTTCTGGCTATGGATACTGGTACTGGTACTGATGTTAACAGGTGCCGGGACGAAGTCCACTTACCTGAACTCTTGACGAAGTGATAAGAAGGGGATAAAATTAAGAGCCAAGAAGGTCAGCATGAAGATAAACTTGAGGCCGGTGACAGAGTAATAAAAAATTAGGCAATGCCTTGCCTCTTAAGGTCCTCAATTTGTCCTGGATAGTATGGGTATGATCCAGTTCTGTCTTCATGTGAGATGTCTCTGAAGCCAGGGGCAGATGTTAAAGTATTATGTCTTTGCGCATTATAATTTTAAGTGATTTAGGGTGAGAACATGTGACACATTGGAGTGGCAGTATCATGCTCTATAATTCATGAGTGCATGGCTGCAAACTCAGCTGCAAATGCACCCCTACACACCCATTCATAAAACTGTTATAGAACTCCAAATTGTGGAGCAACTAATTACACGCACATTCGAGCTTATCACTAATTTTTGGTTAAAGCACCATTAACGCTTTTTCCGGAACCTAAACTTCGAATGAAAAAGTACATTCACTACAAATTTGTTTATAGCTTTTCTTTTCTTTCACTACATTTTGCTGTTGCTTTTTTTTTGAGCAGAAGCCGAAAAAAAAAACCCTAAAGGCGCGCAGGTTCAAAGACGCAAAAAAAAAAAAAAAAACTGAAGTTGCACAGGTTCGAAGAAGCACAGGCGGGTGGGAGCACCGGCCCACGGTCCGATGGGCTAGTCCGCCCCTGCACAAGGGACAAGGACAGGAGGGAGAAAGTACATCTATGCCCGAGCCGGGATTCAAACCTAGGACCTCCCTATTCACAGTCAGAATTTTCACACCGCTAGACAAGGGAGCAAGCACTGATTTTCACGGCTTCTTTATTAAGGACAGTGTTGGGCATTAATCAATTATTTTTTCAATTGCCTTGTTAATTGATTGAAAAAGTAATTTCAATTAATTTAATTGCAATTAAACTATTAATTGCACTTTGCAATTAATTTAATTGGATTAATTGGATTAATTGCAATTATTTTAATCGCTGTTCACGATTAAAATAATTGCAATTATTTTTTTAATCGTTTTATAAAACAATTAAAACTAACAATTAACTTAATTTATCAACACGTACAGCACGGTACAGAATTCAAAGTATTATTCGATTTCGTATTTCGTTCAGTGCTGATTGCTCGCTCGCCGAGTGAAATATTCTCATCTTGACAAGTTATTTTCCACGCGTAAATGTTTGTGTTTTAATTAAGTGTTTTAAGTTTGCAAATCAATGTTTTATATAGTTTAACCCGTAAAAGAGGGGGTGAGAAAGAAGGACATAACAGGGGTCATAAGATCTCAGAGACCACTCTGTTTTTTTTTTTTTTTTTTTTTAAATCTAGTAATTAAGATGCATTTCTGTAATTTTAATCAGATGTTCTTGGTTCGAGGCTATATAATCGGAAGGAAAGAATTACTAAAAACCTAAAACCTAATACATTTTTTAAAATACTTTTTGTAAACACTTTTTTTCTTACCATGGAATATTAGAAAAAGCTATAACAGATTGCTTGTATACTGTAGTCGTTTTCCGGCTCCTGTTAGTTAGATAAGTGCTGATAAATTTAATACAATCAACAATATTGTTATACACACAACAATTAATTAATCATAGTACACTAAAACTAATTAATAATTAATGTACAATCAACGATTAATTAATCAAAAATATTCATAAATGAACCTAAATTTTACCTCGATTAATTCTTTTTCCACGTGCATTTTAAAATTAAGTAATCAACAAGGCTTTGGCTTGAAAGTTTTTGAGTAGGTCTTTTATTAAACTTTATAGCGAGCTGATTTTTGGAACATAATCAATAATTAAAGGAATTCAAACAATTCCTTTTGTCAATTTAATATTACAAAAAATCGCATTAACAAAAATGGGAACTTTTATAAATTATGCTACAGAAATATTAATTATGATCTTAAAAAAACATTTTTTTATGAAGATAAACTCATAAAAAACAGGAGGCATTGAATACATTCTGGAAATGCATTTTGTAAGAATCCTTGTGAGTACAGAATTCTGAAGTAAGATGAAAAACATCAAATTCTATTGCATACTATACGAATCGCTCAAGGGTCATTTCAAGTCAAATCACCAAATGCTATGTTCCGTCATGCCTCCGATTTTCTCCATTATTTTTGTACAAATAGATATCTATCAGAAGAGATCAAATTATTTTCTTTTAGATTCTTTGAATTAACTCGGAAGTCACCGTTTTGGCATGAATTCACAAAATCTCTCAAATTTCTTTATTTTTCAACCAATTAAGCTGAACTTGGTATCAATTTCAAGCTTAATATTTTCTTTATCAGTGTGAACGACAAAAAGTATTCCGTGAATTGTTGGGTGTTGCCACTCTTTGCCTAAAGTCAGTTTTAATGCATTTTCAATTTTTAGATTAAATAAGTCATATCTTTGGAGTACCTACTATGATCTGCATCAAAATTTTTTGTAGCATATTTAAATCATTCTCTTGCTATGTGGAAAAAAAATAAAAGGGTCTTTTTTTTTTTTGTTTTTGAAATAAAAAAACTAAAGTTTGTTTTGCAGATAATACAAGTTTTCTATTACTTTAAATCCCTTTTAAGCTTAAAAAAGTCTAAAAACTTTTCAGAACAATTGATGCCGGACTTTCAAAGGAAAAAAATTGATTTGTATCAATAGTTTATTGCTAAAAAGTTGTTCACTTTTACTCCAATTTAAAGATAATAGTGCATGGGAGTGAGCAAAGAAACACATTAAATATTTTCACCGCAAGTTTGCTGCGAACCGAAGCATAGAAAACGTTTTATACCGATAAATTTTCCCAATATTGGTAGTTTTAATGTGAATCAATGGTTAACTCTCTAAATATGGCCAAATTAAAACAAAATTTAAAAAAAACGCCAAATTCTTCGCCAAGTTGGCAACAAAACATGGCAACCAAAAGCTTCGCGATATATTGCCAAGTGTTTGCCAAATTATAGCACCACTTGAGTTTTAAATTGAAATTAACAATGATTTTACCCCAAAAAGGTGTAAAAAACCCCGTTCGGAACATCCGAATGCAACCCCACTTGGAGTCTATGTACTAAATTTCAACTTTCTAGGACATACCGTTCTTGAGTTATGCGAGATACATACACACATACACACATACGCACATTCATACGTACATACGGACGTCACGAGAAAACTCGTTGTAATCAACTCGGGGATCGTCAAAATGGATTCTTCAGATGTCTATACGTTCTTAGGCGGATTGGTCGGGCCACAATGGACGTGGATGTGGTTGGTCGACCACATCCACGTGTGGTCGTGTTGAAAAGAAAAAATCAATATTCGTTCGAGGACGAGCAAAATGGAAATCAAGGCCGATTTTTGAGTGAAAATATTTTCGCGAATACAGTACTTCCTTTTTTGTAAAATACAGTAAAAATGCGAAAATATTTTTTTAGCGGTCAAATGTTTTTAAATATATATAAGACTAGTTAAATGCTACTGATTTCAAAAACTAAATAATAAACCGATATTCGCGGGGAAGATGAAAAATTAACACATATAACACTTATTTAACTAACAAGAGCCGAAAAACGACTTCCGTATCAACATCAACATGGCGATGGCGTGGCTTGGCTGTTTCCACTCTCTCGTGAACAAGTATCGTTGAAATCTCCCGCCTTGAAACCGCTAGCGCACTTTTACATTGTGCGCTAGCGTAGTATTAGCAGATTGTAGGGTGAACAATGTATTCTATTAATGAAAAGCATGAAAAACTTATTATAGAATGTTTTTTTGTGCTGAAATGATGAAAGTTTTTCGTTTTTCAAAAATTATGTGAGAATCCACAGAAGTTTGTAACTATATTTATTCAAAGAAAGCGAAAAATATGTAATAACAATTTCAAAAATAGGTCATTTTATTATTAAAATGAAAACCCAATCTAAAATTATAATTATACATATTAAAGAAATTATCCGAAAAACTGCGTAAAACCTGCATTGCAGGTTCTCCCTTTCGGGTTTTATAGGCTGAGGGGGACTCAATGTAAATAATACAAAAAAAAAAAAACAGCAAAACACTGTCATATTAATTTTTGAAAGCCTGGGCTATTGACGGGACTGTTGCATTGTTTTTCAGAGCAAAACTGTAAGAATTTTTTTGAATGGTTAAATTCACTGCTCAAGTACCTGTAATGTTTTTTACATCGTTGAGATGTAAGCATCAAAGATTTAAAAAGCCATGGGCACCCATATGGAGGAAGGGGCAAGTAGGGTTCAAGTCCCCCCCCCTTTAGAAATTAGAAGTTTTCCTTGATTTTAGTACTTTTTCTTTGCAAAAATGCAAAAACATTTCTTCTCCAGCCGTTCATCAATAAGTTATTGAAAGTGTCAAATTTTAATTACTCCAATCCACTGAAATCACGGTTTCCATACAGAAAATAACCTGCAAAACCACAACAAAAATATCTGAGCCCCTCCCCTTAAATTTTGCATATGGGCGCCCATGTAAAAAGCTGTACATAACTAGAACTTTCCCTGTATAAAACGTGCATCTTAATTCACCTTTCGAAAAACCTGTATTGATTGCCAGTAGGAAGTTCAATTTACTCTCGCAGCGAATGCATCTACCTGTCAAATACATGCATTGTTTTATGCAAAGTTAAATTACCCTTCTAAATCCTGGTTATTACCTGAATTGGACCTGCATTAAACCTGTTTCCGAGTTTTCCCTTCGAAAAACCTGCACTAACCTTCCTTTAACCTGTAGTTTAATACAGGTTTTATGCTGACATTTTTTCCTTGGTGTATAAGCAAAAACACGAGAGAGGTTTAAGAAAACATTTTTAACCGCTTTTGTGGCATTTTCGCCCCACTTTGCGTTGATCCTGCATGCATACGTCCAATTGCAAAAGTAAATCATGTTTTTTTAGCGTATTAATAAGCATGATCTGAATCGGGTAAGCAGCTGATTTATTAGTCAACTATTTCATTAAACAATTACACAGTTCTAACTTTATTAATCATGCTTTAACTTTTAAGTTTAGAAAGATAAATTACTTGCTGCACATCAACTGCTATTTTTTTTTCAACTTTTATTAATAAAAGTTTTAATTTACTTTTCGAAAGAAAAAGTAATATTTTGAAAATAAATAAACTCATTTCATAGAATTTTAAAATATTGAAGCATCATTTTAATTAACACAACACAAGATATTTCAGTCGTTATTATGGGAGTTCGTCAAACATTATGATGCGATACATTTTTACAATGCAAACAAACATCATTTCTGAAGCTGTTCGAAATGCACTAAGGTGACTCTCATTAAAAATGCATACCAGGGATTCGTGGTCTCTCTTCATCGTCTACAATAATTCATCAGTCAAAACAGAAAAACCTCAAATATATTTAGAGTAACATATTCAAATCTGAAAGTAAGAATTTCAAATTCAGATAACATATTCCTACGCATTCCTCACACAGGAAAAATATGCTAATAAATGACATTCAATGAAAAATTGCCCGGATTGCTTTATCAAAGTTTACGATAAAGCTCGAATAAAGTGAAAGGAAATGATGGAAAAAGAAATTTCCCAAGATTCCGCAGTCTGCAAACGGTAAGGATTTATCCCAGAGAAGAATATATTTACTTCTCTGATGAGGTCATTTCCATTTTAGAATATTCAATGTTTTAGTTTCCGTCTTGAAACGGAGAAAATTATTAAAATCGATATTTTGTGCAGTTCAAACAGCAAGACATTACGCATAAATTAGACAATGAATGGAAATTACTTTGTTCCAGTGCATGATTTTTTCGTTTAATTTTCCGTCGTTTGCTGTTACATGTGATTCATCGAACGAAGTTTAGAATAAACATAGAGTTTTCTGTTTCTGATACAAACGGAATGTTTGATCATAATTTCAACGCTCATTTTGCTTTAAAATGAATGATTATTGAAATATTTAGACTAGAAAGACAGCACATTACAATTTAGATGTAAAAGTATAGTTTAAGGCGGACGTTATTAAAAATTATGTTGCAAGTACTTTCCCCCAACAAATATGTAGGGGAATGTGGGGCAATTTAAAATAGGGGGGGGGCGAAGTAAAATGGTGAAATATTTACTGTGCTTTTAGCGCCACCTATCTAGTAATATTTTAACTATGTAGTCACACATATTGTCTGTTCCAGTCAGGGAAAAAATATCGCAAAGGTTAAAGCATATGATAATAAAGGTAAGTTTCAAAAATTGATACTCATGTTGTAATATTTTGTTACAAGTCAAAAAATATGTTTGTTATTATAAAATCATAAATTTATTTTTAATAACAATTTAAATATTAATTGAGACCCTCCAATATTCCGTTCAGTATTTATTTAGTTAATATTAAACTTATTTTTTAAAAAGTATTTTGTACCAGAAGTCAAGTAAATGCGGAGCAAAATGGATGTGGCAAAGTGAAAAAGTTTATTTACTTGAATCATTCAATAACTTACTAAGTCACTTACTTATTTCTTTATTAATTTTTTAATTTACATTCCTTCATTGAATAATTCACATATTTATTTATATCGTTTCTTTATTCTGTTATTCCTTCACTCTTTTACTCACTCATTTATTTTTCTTCATATGATCATTATTTTATTTATTTGATTATTCGTTTATTGTTTCATTATCTTTTCATTTAGTCATTTGACTTTCATTTGCTGATTTACTTGATCAGAAATATTTTTATATTAAAAAAAAAAATATTTCTTAAGAAAAAAAAATTTTCACTTTTCCCCCGAGCAAAAAAAGTGAGAGATTTCCAAAAATAAAAGGACTGTTTTAGTGCATCATAAAATACGTCATAAAATACAATGTTCTTTTTTGATGTACTGTAATTTTCAAAAAAAGTTCAAAATGTGCTCGTTTTGAAAAAAGTTAAGCTATTTTTAACTATTTTACTTTGTCTCAATTACCTTACTGTACATTTAAGGACGTTTTATTAATAAAACTACATAATATTGTAGACTGTACTATTTTGAATGAAAAATACATTTTAAGAAGGACGTTATTACAAATTACGTTGCAAGCATTTTCACCCAAATATCTGTGCTTTGAGGACGTTTCATTACTAAAACTACATAAAATTGCAGACTGTACATTTTTTGAAATGGAAAATACACTTTAGGAAGAACGTTATTACAAATTGCCTTGCAAGCATTTTCATATAAATATATGTATTTTAAGGATAAATTAAGGACGTTTTATTACTAAAACTTTACATTAGGTAATACAGTACAATTCCAAAAAAAAAAAAAACATTTTAATGCGAATGTTTTTGCAAATTATGTTGCAAGTAATTTGACCCAAAAGTCTGTACTATAAGTTTGAGGGCGTTTTATTACTGAAACTATAGATTAGGTAGAGAGTGCAGTTGTAAATGGAAAATACATTTTAAGACGGACGTTATTAAAAATTATGCTGCAAGTATTTTCACCAAAAAATCTGTATAATTGATTACTTAAACTTAAGATTAAAAAACTAACTTTAGATCAGTGAAATGTTTCTGATGTCTGCTGTATTTTTTGATACATTTTCGCACCAATTGCACAGATTGTGCAAAGTTCCCATCCGGAACCTTAGCTGAAGTTCAAATTCGTACGGTGCAACGTTATATCTAGATCGTAAAATCAAAATGAGCTCTTGTTTCACACGCATTCAACTTGTATTTTTTATCTGAAGAAAATATGTGTTCAAAAATGAGATTAATTAAAATAGGGGTATTTGGATAGTCTGAAATTGGATTCAAATGCAACCATTATAACCAGTAAGAATGGCTTAAACATCCGTCTAAAAGATAAAACTTACTCATGGGTAACGTGTTTTCCTGTGTGACGCAAATGATATCCCTTCCCGGCTTGAAAGCGATTTGAATTATTTAAAAAAATGCTGCTGTCTTACTGAAAATTCGCTTTGGCTTACTGAAGATAGAAACGCGCGAGACCTTATAACTCAATGGGGTTGTTTTCTTCAGTCAAAAGTACTACTTTTAGTCACTGAAATTGGTAGAATGAGTAAAAAAAATAACATGGACACAGAAAATACCTCCATTTTCCCAACAGTTATTTTTTAATTATTTTTTTTTAAATGTCCGATTTCGAAAACAAGGCGTGGTCTTAGACGTCACAAATGATGCAATTTGTCGCATATTTCTACCACGTTTCTACGTTATGAAAATCAAGAAGCGAAATAAAATTGCGCTCTACACTTACTATTAACCTTATCGTTGCCAATACACGTGAGTAAAGAGGCGAATTAAATATTTTTCCCCGTGAATGGCAACACTGAATAACATTTCATCATTTGTGATGTCACACGACAAAAACGTAAACAATAAAAGCGCACCGATTTAAGTAATTTTTTTAAAATATTAAACTTGAACAAATTATTAAAAAAATGGTCAGATCCTATATTTTTAAGCATGTTCTTTCATAAAAAATACTTTCAAAATTTTGTAAATGACTCCATTATTTTTATTTATTTTCTAGTTTTCTTGCTATGCAGTTGCAACAAACAGAATTTGTTCAGTGTTTTAGGCTGGGAGCATCCATTAAGAGTCAATAAAAAAGAAATAAAATAAAATACATATTTTTGCATCAAAAACTATATTTTTTTAACATTTAAATAAATTGTCATGTTGCTTGGTCATTTTAACTGTTGAATAACACAAAATGTATCATAGCGAAAACGCATACACATGTGTACCCATTTTATAGGATGAACTAATTGCGATGATAACAGCATTTCAATTAAAATGTTAATAAAAAATAACTCGAATTTGGTCCTGAATGTTTCTAAAAGTGATTAACTAAGAATTTATCAATGACCTTTGCGAGATTTTCAACCCTGCTTTGGAAATGTAAAAACAATATCGTTTTATTGATAGCATAGTATAAATTTTAATTAAACGTTTCGTATTTCAGGACTATAGCACATCAAGAAAAAAATCATTCTCCATGCATTTAATTCACAATGACTCCACGAAAAAGACGGAAATACTAACTATAGTATCACGTTTTCCTTTTTTTAACTAATACTATTTCTAATATTATACATCTTTGATTTAATAAGTTTTATAATAAAGACAATTATCGATTCATGGATCATCGACTGTCACCGGAAAACATTGGAAGGTGAAATGGTTTTACGATCTTTAGTTCATTATGTTGAAATACTAACGAGTTGCGATAATAAATTTCTAATCATAACATCATGCAAAAGAATTGCATTATCATGTTTCCTATCAGGAGTTAATGTGTCTAATTCCCCGTCGTTAAGGGATAATTGCCTGATTAAGTAAATCTCTTATCTGTCGTTATCGATATCGTTAATTCTGTGATTAACACAATCATAGTATTTGATTACAGGATGTAATTAGATTTGAAATGCGTACTAATAACGGAATTATTTTGCGCTTCATATCTACATTTAAATGAACCAATTCATGTGCTTACAACTACATGAACAGCCTAAAGAAATCAGCACAACAAAACATATTTTAATTGGATAACGAGGCTGAAAAACAACGTTGTGCATCAATTTGAAACACAGATGTTCGCGGGGGGGGGGTTGAATTCATGGTGCAGTTGCACCAAAAATATTTTTTGAGTAGAACTTTAGAAGTTTTTTTTTTTTTTTTTTTAAATATATCATTAGTTACAGCTCAGGAGGGAGGAGGGGTGTATCAGTATAAAGATATTGCCTTTTGCTGGAATAGCATTTCTGAATTTTATATCTAAAAGTTTTTAATGGGTTTGAGCGCATTTAAAAAAAAAAAAATCCGTTTTTAAAACATTTTTCATACATTGTTAAGTGGTTTTAATCTTTTGAGAGTTGCATTGAAGATATTTGAAGTAGGCTACAGACAACGAAACTTCTCTAGCTGTTTAATAAGATATGAAACATCAGCTTGATGTATGAATTCGGAAACTAAATATCGTCATCAAGAAAAATATGTTTGTCGCTTGAGAATTATCAGCAAAGTTGTTTTTTTATTCAAAGTGCATTTGAATTGACATGAGGCTAAAATTAATTCCAAATGTATCTATCGTCTACTTAACTCCTAATGATCTTATTAGTTTCAAGAAAATGGTCATAGAAGGGTTTTTTTTTTTTATTTCGGAGTAAAAAACACATGTTCGGACAATATTTGTATTTATTTATGTTTTACTTTTTCAATTCTTTTTATCTCGAAATTTATATATATATATATATATAACGTAAATCAAACAGTAAGGATAAGTAGCTGATCCGAGGGTACGAATTAGAAACTATTACAAAATCGTTTATTTTGATAGTGCTGACATCTAGTTTAAAGTAAAACACCTTCAGCTACATGAGAAACAGTTTGGTGGACTCGTAAAGGGTAAAATAGGAAGTAAAAACACTACGCGCAAGAGATGGATGTATTCAAACCTTTTCGGCGCACTTTTAAACGCTGCTGTCCGGAGCGATCACGCGCATTAGAAATAGGTGATGAAAGCTCACTATGTGGATTTGATGGGAGGAAGAAGGAAGATGTTTAAAAAAAAAAGGCATTTTACAAATTGCGCTATGATTAACATTTTTGAGTAAGTGATGTAGTACACTTGTAAATACTTTTTTTTTTTTTTTTAAGTAAGCTTCAAGCAAGTAAAGGTAGTAATGGCATAGTATTTGAGACTTCGAAGAGGTAAAATGAATGTTTCCAAATGGAATATTTTATTGCGGTCCATTTTTCGTACCTAGTTTTAATCTTGATTTACATCCCAAACAGTATGGTTTAACAGTAAAACTGGTCAAAATAATTATATGTTCGGTCACAAAGACTTTATAGAATGCACCTGGTAGTTCTTTACTCGCTGATTTCGAAAATGTTAAGCATTATTCTCCATCACGTAAAGTTTTGCTTGAAAGGCTCAGCAATATTTCACAATAGTAGTTGGTCTTCACCCTAAAGAAATCACGTGATGTTCACTTTGCCTAAAATGTCTATCTTGGGCAAGATCGACACAATTTGGCTATTGAATGTCTTTGAATGAAGTCCTGCAATTGTCTGCAAGCATAATTGTTCCTTACTTTTCTTGATGTACTATTTTCATAACATAAATGTTGGTGTCTCTTTTGAGACACATTTCAGTCGAATTCTTCAAAGGATTTCGACATCTCATCCACTATATCTCTACAACTCTCAGATTTCTTGTTTTAAAGAAGTTTCCACACTTATATCTCGAAAGAAACAAATTCACTTTTTCTAAATCAGTGTACTTTAAAAAAAGATACATTTTATAATTTTTTTTTCGTGGTCCTACGAAAATTGCTTCGTGAACTTTTCACATCACAAAATTATGGCAAGTTCTCATTCAAGTACAAAAACATTGAAATTTTTGTACGTAACCTTTACATTTTTTTATTCTTTTTTTTTTTTTTTTTTTGGTATTTGACTAAAGAATTGTTAATAGCTCTAGGTGTAAAAATTTCAAGTGAAGAGCATAACCATTTTTTCAAAAGGTTTTTGCAATCCCTGCTTACCTATTCGCGCAAAAATACCAGCAATTTTTGTAGTATGTTTGAATTAAAACAGAGAAACAAAGAACTTTACAAATTTTCACATATTCTCCACATGAAATTTACATTCATGAATTTACCAGGAGCTTTCTTTGTATAATCTTAACTTTCCTTCATATTGATAGCAGAATTTCTATCGAGAAACAGTGTAGTAATAGGATTGCTATACTTTGACCACGAATAGAGAGCGTATGACTTTAAAGCGAAAACATTATTTGAATATTTTTTTATCGATTTAATCATACTAAAAGTACCAGTTAGTAGCAGGCACGTTCTCGCTGATCCCATCTATCCTTATAACATATAAAAGCAAATGATCGAGTAACGCTAGCGTCATCAACAATGAATCTCGCGCCAGGGCATGATAACTTCATAATATGTTTTGAAAATGTTTAAAATGCAGGAAAATGATTTATTTAGACAAGGCTGAACTGAATCCTGTAACTTACTGTGGCAAAAGCTTCGTTCAAATGTAGAAGCAATTTTCACACGTCATATCTTTTTTTTTTTTTTTTTTTTTTTTAATTAGACACAAAAAGAAACTCCCTATGCACCACATAGTATCACATAGGGCCCGAAGGTAAGAGGCACAACAGTACAAAATACACAAAATAAAATGAGCACAGCATACAAACAATTAACAACGAATAGAGAAGAAAAAACACACACACACTGTGACGTCGTGAGTCACAGATGTAAAGATTAACAATTCCAATCTTTTCATTGAATCAAATCACACCACGAACAAGGAAGGACTAAACCCCTTTTTAAAATTAACGAAAAAAAAATTTATTTACAGAAAAAAAAATATAAATCGTTACATTGATGGGGTTACAAATTCAGGCAAACACAGTTGCCTCAGTGGTGGTCACAAAAAAAAAAAAAATCACGGTTTCCAACGAAACCGGAGAAATGCCTAAGGGCACCTGTTTCTCTCAAGTCCTAGAGCAATCCGCTTTCCAAAAGTCTGGATCGAGGTCTTTTTCGAAGACACGGGGCTTGCGAACTAAGCCCCCTTAAAATATCCCATTGGTGGAAACTTGGTGACGAACACTGCTACGTCGTTTTTGTAGAAGAAACCAAGGCCCGGATTCGTTGGTCGACCGGCGCCTCATTAACATGGAGCACACCTCCCCGTCTGCGGTTTTTCGGCAACGACAAAGTCGGACACCGTCCAGGGCTGTCAGGCAAACTCGTCACACCTGGTTTTAAAACTGTCCGAAGTGGTGCCAGACAGTCTAGTCCTTTATTTAGAAGCGGTATTCCAACAAAGGCACAAAGGCGTAGAAGAAGAATAGCTGTCCGTCAGTTCCACAGAGTACGGTCGGGCATCCCCGTCGCACAATGGACGCACGGCATCAAAAAGGGCACAGGACTGAAGATGCCACAGCTCCTCCCCCCTTAGGAAGGAAATTTCGTTGTGCAACCACATCAAATTTCAGGTGACATTGACGTCCAAAACACATTTAGGAAAACGAGGGTGTCCCAGGTCAGTGAACTAGACTCCCGAAAAGGCAGCCTCAGTTTAACAGAACATATTCAGAAAAAAACAAAAACACCCTACCCGTGAACCAACATCAGGTTCTCATGACCTAAAATTCTCTCCTATTTTGTTCGTCATTGCCAAAATTTTCAAAACTAACCTGCGCTACATTAATCAGTTTGGAAATGCACCATACTCCTTTATGATTTTCATGACGTCCAAAACTTTTAAAGTTCTTAATAGTCATCCGAAAAATTTAGTAACACAAACTCTCGAGCATAAAATCCCCAAAAATATTTAACACAAATAATTGATCAAATACTTCTTCGACCAAAACAAAAAAAATACATATATAAATACCAAATCCAAATAAATTGCGATAAATGGAAATTAAATACTCCCAAAAAGGTATGTTAATTTACCAGAATTTTTTTACAAATAGCCTCGGGGCCCGTTATGGTTCCTGTCTGCTCAAACCGTCGGCGTTACCATTTCTTTTCCCCGATTTGTGTTCAATTTCGAAATTGAACTGTTGTAGACATAAAGCCCAACGAGTAAGTCTGGCATTCGTTCCCATCATTTTTTTAAGGTATGTGATAGGGGAATGATCGGTTTGTATACGGAAAAATTGGCCGTTTAAATAGTGAGCTAGTTTCTTTAACCCATAAACTATAGCGGCTAACTCCTTTTCGATAACACTATAATTTTTTTCAGCTTTCGAGAACTTTTTACTGAGATATAGAACTGGATGTTCTTCCCCATTATGCATCTGAGCTAGTACAATCCCCATTCCACTCTCACTTGCATCAGTTTGGAGAATGAACTCTTTCGAAAAGTCAGGGGCATAAAGAATAGGGCTCTTTAGTAAACTTCCCTTTAAAGCACGGAACGCCTCCTCGCATTCATCCGTCCACACTACCTTTTCTTTTCTGATCCTTCCTTTCAATGCGCTTGTTAAGGGGGCTGCTACCTCGGAAAAGTTCGGAATGTATCTGCCGTAATACCCTACCAATCCTAAGAATGACCGTATCAACGTTTTAGTCGTGGGGGTTGGAAAATCTTGCACGGCTTTTAACTTCGCCTCGCTCGGAGATCTCTTCCCAGAACCGACATCATGCCCCAAAAACCGGACACTATCTTGTGCGAAACGACACTTAGAAGGTTTTACTGTTAATTTTGCGTCACCCAATCGCTCTAGCACTTTGTCCACATCGATCACATGCTGTTCCCAACTTTGCGAATATATGGCTATATCATCAATGTAGGGTGCCGTAAAATGTTCAAAGCCATTCAAAACTTGCGCTAAAAGTTTTACAAAGTAATATGGAGCGTTGAGTAGTCCGAACATCATATTCTTTGGGCGATACGTCCCAAAGGGCGTGACAAAAGCCGCGTAACGGCTTGCTCTTTCGGTCAGGGGTATCTGAAAATATCCCTTTGTTAAATCCATCAGCGTTATGTAAGGCGCTGCGCTCACCCGCTCAACTACTTCCTCAATGTTTGGTAAGGGGAAAAACTCAGTGCGCGTAATTGCATTCAACTTACGATAATCTACGCAAGGGCGGGGGTCTTTCCCAGGCACCTCCACTAAAATTAGGGGGCTAGTATAGTCGGACTGCCCGATTTCTACAATTCCCAGATCTAAAAGTCTTTTTATTTCCTCACGCACTATTTCAGTTTGCCGTGGGGACATTCTATAGGGTCGCGATCTCACGGGGTCGGCGCTGGTCAGCTCAATGTCCATCGTGACCAATTTAGTACACCCAGGGTCCGAAGAAAACACTCTTTTATGTTTCTGAAGTACTTTCCCTAATTGATCTATTTGTTTTTCCGACACGCGTTTTTCCAAATTGCTAACCCGCAACATCTCGTGTAAATCAAAATATGTAGGGTCAGGCAAGGGAAAAGGGATCTCAGCTTCTTGCTCGACATCTTCCCCCTCCTCCTCTATTATTAAATTTACTCGTTCGGGGCGCTTATGATAAGGTTTAAGTAAATTTACGTGATAAATGGTGCATTTGTCCCTCCTCTCAGGGACGTCGACCACATAGTTAGTTTCCGAGATTTTGCTCGTAACCACTCCTGGACCTATCCAGTTCACTGCCATTTTGTTAGCTTTATTTGTCGACAATACTAACACCTGCTCGCCCACCTTAAATTGCCTCTTCACAGCGTTCTTGTCATACCAAGCTTTTCTTCGTAACTGCATTTCACTCATTTTTTTTACTGTCAAATCCTGACATCTCTTTAAACGGTTGGTCAAATTTAGTATGTATTCTACCACATTTGGGTCAGATTCTTCTGGCACCATCCAATGCTCGTAGAGCAAGGTTTGGGGTGTCCTCAAATTTTTTCCATGAACGAGCTCGGCGGGGCTAAATCCCGTACTCTCATGATTTACCGTCCGAAGGGCAAACAAAGCCAACGACAAATTCTTCTCCCAATCTTCTCCCGACTCCACGCATAATGCTTTTATTATTCGTTTAATGGATGAATGAAATCTCTCCACTGGGTTGCTAGAAGGGTGGTAAATGGAGGAGTGCCTAACTTTTATTCCGAATCTTTCGAAAAACTCTGTCGTTAAAACACTAGTGAACGACCGCCCTAGGTCACTTTGTACCTCCCGGGGAAACCCTGTCCTCGAAAACGTACTCAACAGAGCATCTATCACATTTGGAGACTTAATATCGGCCACCGGTATAGCTTCGGGATACTTCGAGGCCATACAAATGGACGTTATTAGGTATTTATTCCCATTTGTGGATACGGGAAGTGGTCCAACTGCGTCAATATTTACACAGGAAAAAGGTTCCGAAATTATCGGCACAAGTTTCAAGGGTGCTTTCTTCCGATCACCTTTCTTTCCTACGCGTTGACAAGCATCACACGCCCTCACATACGACTCAATTTCCGCATAACAATTCGGCCAAAAAAAATGACGCAACACTTTATCCTTCATCTTTGTAGCACCCAAATGGCCTGACGCGCCATCATGACAAAATTTCATAATTTTTTCTGTCAAACTCGATGGTATACAAAGCTGCACCCTTTCCTCTCCCAGCTTCGATCTACTCAGACGGACCAGTTTTCCTTTCATGCATTTAAAATCCTTTCCCTCCCCTTTCGAAACCTCTTCCCACAAGGGCTTTAGAACCGAACACAATTTCTGCTCTTTCTCGAACGATTCCGAATCTATTTCAGCTAACGCTAATCCCTCAAAAGGCTCTATGGGGGGTAAACCGCAAATTTCCTTCCCTTCTTCTTCGCAGGAGGGAAACGCGCTCGCTATCTCCGAATTCCCTAGAGTCCCAGTCCCAGGGTCCAAGTTCTCCTCACGCATACGCTGACGTAAGACGCTCCGAGTCTCTACCACGTTTACAACTTCGTGGGGAGTTGCTTTCAACTGGAAAAACAATTCCGCTGTCCTGTTGCCCAACAGATAAACTTTTGAGTCACTATCAGTGGTCTTAACTGCCGCTTTAGATATCACACAACCTTCTTCTGTTTCTATGCAAACTTTGGCCAATGGCAAACATTTGCATTCTTCGTCCAGCGGTTGTTTTACATAGACATACTCTCCCGTAAAATCTTTTGTCTCGATCCAACTGCGGGGACAGACGTCAATGGAAGCCCCACTGTCTCGGAGAATTCTCCGAACCTCCCCATTTATTTTCCCCGTACTCAGGTAAGGGGCAAAACACTCACTTAATTCTTTAGTGTCACCAATGTGATTAATTTGCTCCCCTTGCGCTCTCTTGAATTCAGGGCAATTGGGTTTTATATGTCCCTTTTGTGAACAAAAATAACAAACAATTTCTTTCCTTTTTTCGAAATTACTGTTTTTTTCCCATTTGGGGGGCTCTTTCTTATTAGCACTTTCCGATTTAGTATTGCTAGTTTTTGCCGGATCATTTCCTCCTTTCACCCATTTTTCTTTTTTGTGCGTTTTGGGGTCGTTTTGTTTTCCCTCCGATTTTTTGAAAGTACGCCGAAGGCTCTCGTAGTGATCTAACCTTTCAGCGAGGTCTGACGCCTTACGGAATTCTTCCCAGGAGTCCAAAAAGTGTTCCCTCACCTCAGCAGGGGTTCTCTTTTTTAACTGCTCCGTGAGCAATAACTCCTTTAACTCCTCGAATGTATTTACCTCCGCGGTTTCTAGCCAATTGTCTAGATAGCTTCTTAATTCGAAGGTGAGATCTGCCCAGGAGGAACCAAACTTCCGATTATGTTCTTCAAACCTAATCCGCAATTCCACAGAATTTAGTTTGAACCTCTTCATTAACAGGCGCTTCATGTGAGGAAAATCGTCGCTTTTCTCAAGGGGTTCCTTCACAATTAGCTCTGCTACTTCCGGGGGCAACAAAGGAATAAGCTGGGAAACCCACCTCTCTTCCTCTATCTCCTCTTTCTTAGCCTGTCTCTCAAAAATTTCAAAAAATAACGAGACATCTAATTGCTTCGGGTCAAATTTTGGGACCAGATGCTTTAAATTTGATCTCCTAGAAGTATCTGTACTCGCTGACCCATTTGAACTCAAGCTAACCGTTTCTGCTGCGGTAGTTAGTTTCAGTTTATCTAGTTCAAATTGTCTTTCTTTGTCTCTTTCCCGACATTCTCTCTCTAGTTTTTCTCTTTCCCGCTCTCTCTCTCTCTCCCTTTCTATCTCTTCTTTCAAAAGTCTCCAAGTCGATTTTGCAAATTCTTCATCATAATCTGTAGCCCCAACAATCGCTTTAACTATGTACCGACGCGTGTCTGAGTCAGACGTTTCCACGCCAAACTCCGAGGCTATCTTTCTCAGATTATCTTTTTCGATTTCAAAAAGAAAAGAACCCATTTTGCTTAAATGAGATTTTTAGAGCGTTCCCTTTTTTTTCACAAGCAAAACTCTATTTATTTCATGCAAAATCCAACTAATCACAAAAACAGCATGCACATAAATATCTTTTACAGATCAATTTCAATAGATTTACTTAACCTGAAATCTATATCGTCAAAATAAATCATTAATTTATATGACTTTCCTTTCCAAACTGAAATAGCAAAGATGTGCAAAACAATTCTTTTGCAGTCTAACTCAGAATTTAATTCTCACAAGAAACCTTTAGTCCAATTCTATTTTCGAAAACATTGAAAATTTTTACCAACAATTTTACTCCGCTTAAATTCTCTCAAAACAAACCCACTAAAGCTGCCTCATCGGTAACCAAGAAACAAAGACCGGACTCACCCTTTTCTGCGTCCGTCTTTAACATCAGAGTAATCCAAATCCAATTTGGGGGAATGGCACACACAAAATCTTATAGGTTTCGATCAGCTCTAGGACTACTTTGTGTAAAAAGTATTTAAAGTTTTAAAAAGAATTATCTTTCAAAATTGCATAAAAATAGAAAGACCAAAGGTAACATGGGTCTGTTTCAATTTTTCTGAAACATAATCGCACCCGCTGCCACCAAATAAGCTGTGACGTCGTGAGTCACAGATGTAAAGATTAACAATTCCAATCTTTTCATTGAATCAAATCACACCACGAACAAGGAAGGACTAAACCCCTTTTTAAAATTAACGAAAAAAAAATTTATTTACAGAAAAAAAAATATAAATCGTTACATTGATGGGGTTACAAATTCAGGCAAACACAGTTGCCTCAGTGGTGGTCACAAAAAAAAAAATCACGGTTTCCAACGAAACCGGAGAAATGCCTAAGGGCACCTGTTTCTCTCAAGTCCTAGAGCAATCCGCTTTCCAAAAGTCTGGATCGAGGTCTTTTTCGAAGACACGGGGCTTGCGAACTAAGCCCCCTTAAAATATCCCATTGGTGGAAACTTGGTGACGAACACTGCTACGTCGTTTTTGTAGAAGAAACCAAGGCCCGGATTCGTTGGTCGACCGGCGCCTCATTAACATGGAGCACACCTCCCCGTCTGCGGTTTTTCGGCAACGACAAAGTCGGACACCGTCCAGGGCTGTCAGGCAAACTCGTCACACCTGGTTTTAAAACTGTCCGAAGTGGTGCCAGACAGTCTAGTCCTTTATTTAGAAGCGGTATTCCAACAAAGGCACAAAGGCGTAGAAGAAGAATAGCTGTCCGTCAGTTCCACAGAGTACGGTCGGGCATCCCCGTCGCACAATGGACGCACGGCATCAAAAAGGGCACAGGACTGAAGATGCCACAACACATACAAAAAGGTCAAACAACTGAATAAATAAAATGTTTAAAAAGAGAAAAAGTCTCGACGCTCTGAACCAGAGCAGAAAAAACAGGAGGCCAAGAAACGGACAACTTCCTCAGCTCCCGCATAAGAATTTCTCTCTGGGGGTTAAAACGATTGCAGCGAAACAACAAGTGTTCTGGACTTTCAATATCCTGTCCACAATCACACACGTTACTAGTAGAAATATTAAATTTATACAAGTACTCTTTGAAATTACCATGCCCAGTAAGAAACTGAGTGACAAAAAAATCAGTTTTGAGGTGTTGCTGTTTCAATCTAAAGAAAATAGTGGGAAGGAAGCGCTTGGTCCATTTTCCCTTATTTGAAGACAGATACTCTGAATTCCAATCCTTAGTAGCTTTCTTAGAGTAGAACAGTTTCCAGAACGAACCCGTCATATCTTGACGGGCGATTTTCTAGTTTCAAAATGATAATTCCGCTTCAAAGTCATTCATCATCTCTTTGTGTCCAAGCATTGCTTCTGTTTTAGATGGGTTCAGAGGTTAACCGCGGGTAATTGTCGTTCGGGGGATTTTTACAGTAATTTACGCATATTTTTAAAAAAAACTGAGATCACGCCTCATTAAAGACGTGGCGGGTTTGGTTTTTAGGTTTTTCTTACGGTTAATAAGTGTTTCATGATCGAAACCAATAGTGGAAAAAAATAAAGAACATAATATGCACAATATAATAACCAATAAAACTATACCTGGTAGCAGAATTTTGATATCAGACATTGATTTCCTATGCAAAAGTTCAACGTGGTAAGTAGCAGACATGAGTGGGACAATTTGTCAGTCAGAAGGAAGCAAAATGATGTCAATGAACATTTTTTAAGTTTTAAGTAAAACGTGTTTTGATTCCGGTCCCAAGCAGATTTTCATTAAAAAGTGTTCCTAAATCATGCTGTATAGCAGCACCAACCAGAGCTACTAGAACTATCTCTTACCCCAAGACAGAGGAGCAGTTCTTTTACCGTTTGTACTGGTTATCTCCCCATTTTTTTTTTTTTTTTCATTTTATTATTTACGCCCCTTTGCTTTTTAGATGTTTATGAAAGTCAGTTTCTTGGTTGATTTTTACTCTTTTGAAAATGTTCAGTTTTCGGAGTATTTTTAATTTGTTGTTCAAAATTAGATATAGTGCTGGGAAATAAGCGGTAATGATACATTATCATACACCCTAAAACGATTTTTTCACGATGCTGTAGACTTCCTATTTTCTAGACTAGGCCTCAGATTTTACTTCTTTAGTTTTGAAATTAATAAAAAGCTTTAAAAAAGTTACTGATATTTACAATTAGTAAAATAAAACGTACTAAGATTAACTAGACGTATATTTTTCAATTATTAAAATAAAAAAAAATAAATAAAACAAAATAAAATTAAAAAAAAAAACGGTTGCTAAACTCAGACTTCAACAAAATGCACTCTATATTTAGAGATAAAGCATCTATTGACTGTCGTTACATTTTATAACTTTTCTGTTGGCCTCAGAAAAGTACATGAAGGCAAGAAAGGATATCATGACATCAAAATGGAAACTGTGTTGTAAAGAAAGTAAAGGTATATTAAACATAAAATCCCCAGCATTACTTAGGAACGCAGTGAGTACATTTTATGTACCTTCTTTTTATACATCATTTTTACGAAAGTTATAAAAGCTGTTGACCTATAGTAATATAAACGATTTTATTTTTTCCGTTATTGTCGTTCTGTGTTCCTGTCATATCTCTGCGTATTAAAACTGGTTTGGTTAATGTGATTAAATGATGTTATAGCAAATAATGTAAATATTTTAAAAGAAAAATATTATACAAGTTTCAAAGCTATGTGCATTGTGATGGTGGTGTTTACCGTGTAATAGAAGCAGGTTGAGGAACAATTATGATTATACTGATTTGTTTGGTATATTAAAATTGCAATTATGAAATATATATGATTTGATTTTCTTTTTGCTGTAATGATAGAATGTTGACTGAATATCAGAAAAAGATTTAGTTTTCCTGAATTTAGCTATAAGCAGTTCTTGTAATGCCTCAATGGTGTTGCATTGGGATGCCGCAGAGTCATTTATAAGGTATTCAAATGCCCTATCTCCTAAATTCAGTTTGAAAATAATTAGTCTCTTTTCTGGGGTCCATTTTTCAAGATTAGCAATGCTGTTAAATTGCTTTATATAGAAATCAATATCCTCTTCATTTTTTCCATAGAAAATTGGTAATGATGATGCTAGACTCTGTACTGTCATTTTTGTACCCTTTGGCATTGCAATTGAATTATCAAAATTAAAATAAATTCCTTGACTTGTTTAGATTGAAAAATACTGAAAATGATCTTACACAATCCTATTCACATATAACGAGCATAGATCAAAAAATATACTACTCAACCTTATTGATATAAGGCAAAAATGAATTTGAAATACAATACAATACAATCAAAAATTTGAACCATATTAGAATAGATCCCGTTACGAAAAATATCAGATGTAATTCTGACTTTTCCAAAAAAAAATTTTTTTTACATATAACACAATAAAACCATTTGTTATTCAGATAAATAAATGTATATGCAATATAATATTCATCAGAAAAAATTTGTATGGTTGATTTTATTTCTCCCAGTGATGGTTTAGTTTATATTTTCAAAATAACCCTGTTCTCAACCTTAAAAAATTTCTTTTAGCACGGCACCAATTTATGTAAAGGTATGCCGTGTAATAGAAGGATGGTTGAGGAACAGTTATGGGTATACTGATTTGTTTGGTATATTAAAATTGCAATTATGAAATATATATGATTTAATTTTCTTTTTGCTGTAATGATAGATTGGTAGATTTTCAAAGAATTACTACATGCACAAAATAACACATGAAGCATAAATTACAGACAAATATTTAATTGGAATATAAACTTATCATACAGTCTAATTAGTTATGATGATATATTATATAGGTGATCGTATAGTTTTAGTACATACATTATGTTAGCCGCACGAAAATATAAACTATTGAGAACATTTGTAATGAATCAAATATCAGATTTAGAACATTCTTATCTTTTATCTTTCATTTGTCAAGAATTAATATAATAAATATATAACTTTAAATATATGCAGTTATGAGATATCTCAGGATTGTAATTTAAATTACTCACATTAAATGATGAGCGGGCCCGCTATTGCTCTGGTGAATCTTAGCCGAAATTATACTATTATTGTAGAGGTTGTCATATTTGTTGGAGTCCATGTGATTCGCTGATTCGGAATTTTAACACAGTTCATCTAATAACGTTGGATACGGAATTTCCTTGTTCTTCTTGTTGGTGTCATATTTGTTGGTCATTGGATAGATCTTATGATGGTACGGAATACTTGTCGGTGACCTTCCTTGATTTCTTCATATATTACTTCTCATCATGGACTGGACGATAATTTTCTTTTATTCTTCCAACATAATTAAATTCTTAATGTATTAAATAGATTGAAAATAAGATGATGGTCGGACTGGAAACATCGGGACTAAACTAGACTACATATAATATATAATAAAATATATAACATGACTGCATCATCTTTCTTTTATACCCGGGCGTGGACAGCAAGTCCAGCCCCGGGTCGTTAACTCTTCAACAACTTGTGTCACGAACGGAACTTTTTCAAAAACTGCAGAGATCGTTGGGGGTTTACCTATATAATCTTCCTTTTTAGGCAAACCCCGCTCTTGCCGCTTCCCAAGGGCAAACATAGCATCGCAGTCATAAAGTACATTCCAGACGTGTTCCCCCTCAATTCAAACGTGCTGGAGATAAGTACGCGTCAAGAAAGAGTTCCAGATCTCCTTGACTCTATTTCTTTTAAACATCTGCCATCCATGATAAAAATCAAAGCCAAAGTTAAAATTGGGCTAAAATATATATTTTGTATGCAACAGGAAATGGTGTAATTTCCTCCCGCGGTGGTGCATATTTCTAACGGTAGATTTAGCAGGGATGTTCTCTGAGTGTAATGGGGTGTAATCATGCGCGGTCAATGACCCTATTTGGCGTGGGAGAAAGAAGGGTGAAAAACTATCTTCTTCGAACGAGGCAAGCGTAGTATGAAAACTTGAAAAATAGATTCTGGGATGGCAGGAATATGCGGATTTTAAAAGTGTGGCAGTGTGATTCTTATCGCACTGTCACATACATATTACTTCGAAAAACACTCATAGTTGTTTTTTTAATTAAGAATTTGTAATTATTACTAAAATCACACTGTTAATTAGAAGGAAATGAGGCTATCGCGCTTATTTTAATAGGTTTAACAGTGGAAAAACTTATTGGGTAGACATTTTTCTTTACCTGTAAAAATTTAAATTATTTAAAAATATACGCACTTGTTGTTTTGCCATCAGGGATCAAATCATTGAGATAATATATTTGTGCAACTTATTTTATCCCCTAATAGTTTTACTTCTAAAATTTAAAAGAATGGGTTGAAATCATATCATTCAGAAAACGTCTAGTGAAAAACGTAAAATAACTTTAAAATTTTTAATTGAAATTGTTGGCCATTTTTGATCACATTTTATGCAAAAATCGTAAAAAAGTAAAATAAGAACAAAAAAATATCGCTTTTTATCTTTTAAATTGATCCTTTAATCCAAAATCATTTTTCTTTCAAACTAGGTATTTTCCTTGAATTTTATCATTTAAAGAAAAATAAAGAATACATGTTCCATAACAGCATTTGCTGCAATAGAAAACTTAACATCAAGGTTTTGTTTTTCCTTTCAAATCACTTAGCTTCACTGTTAACTTGGCCTTAAGATCCGGATATGTTTCAGACTCAACGAAAAACGAAAGCTTTTTACAACAGAAACAAAACAAATCCTTCCGAATTATTTAAAACTATTTTTGAATAAAAATAAAACTTTTAATTCGATTGCGTCACTACAATCACTGAAAATAAGAACAATTATTTATTTTTCAAAGAAAGCTACAGTTTAATCCTCCTGAATCTTGAAGTTTCTGTACAGCTTTACAAACACATTTGTCTTATCAAATGAATTGTGACTCAGCATGCAGAGATACAGAAACGGTTTTAAAACACAATAAATGTTTCGTATCCCTGGTTATCCGAAGTGTATAAATTTTCGAAATGGGAGTTTGTGTACCACTTTATCAAAAAAGCTCAAATGAGGTGTCCTATTACGTCAAAAGCAAATAAAAAATAAATGTTTGTTGCGATCTCTACTACTTCTGTTCGAAACTCTTTAAACAAGGATATGTTGAAGGGACATAAATATTTAACACTGCTGATTCCACGTTTAATACTACTTCAAAATAATGCCTGGTTCAATAAATTGTTACTACGGATATCGCCAGAGCTGCCAACTACTACGAAAAAATCGTATAGTTTATACGAAATATTGCTTTGAATTGCGAGTCCGTTCATGTATTTTGTATAAAAAAGGGGGTTTCTTGTAACCTCAAAACATGTGAATGCACTAATCTTTTACTAAGGCTGAAATACATGAACTACACCGTCAGCCCAGTCTCCTATGCCGGGCTGATGAGTGCTAATAAGCACGAATCTGCAGTTCTTGGCTGGAATTGACTGAGCTGGCGGTGTATTTCATGAGTTTAAATTATACTTAAATATTTTTGTAGCAACAAGTAGTTTTGCTTTAATAAAATAAGTCAAACACAGCTTATAGCGATAATCTCTAAAACATTTACCACTGAGCACTGAAAATTCGAGAAAAGAAGATTCGAAAACGTTTTCTGTTTTATAAGACAGAAAACTTTATTATTAACAGCATGTGTTCGTACGAGCATTACTGTCGTGGGCAGGAAAATGGCTGTATCTGCAATAATGAGTTTTCAAGACAAATGAAGAAACGTCTTTTGATTCCACTAAAAACAATAGTAGAATGTGCAAATTACATTTTTTTTTCGCCCTTTTTTCAGCGAAAATGAAAAGGGCAAGTTTGTACAATACAGATAACGTACACTCGATGACAAAAAAACAAAAAAATATATAAATAAATATTTTCAGTTATTGCCTTTTAACTGCTCGTGGCAAATAAGGTGTAACAGCATAGAAAACTTTAATTTCTTCCAAGAAAGAAAATGCTGTTGATATTTTTTTAACAATAAATATTTGTTTTTACTTTTTTTTTTTGTTTTGTGTAAAAATGCCTTTTTTTCTTTGACGATAACTAAAAGAACAAATCTCATTTACTAGCTTAATTTTAGGTTCATTTATTGGATTTTGTGAAAATCATTGTTATTTTATTTGGTTACATACTTATTAATTATTATTATTTTACGTAATTTTATTATTGAGTGCATGTCCAATGTTTAACAGAATTTTACAATACTTAATGGTTTTAAGAAATTTCATTCCTTTTCAATTTGTTGTTGTTCTCCTACAGACTGGCATGGTTAAACTTCTTCTTTTTTTTTGTTTGTTTGTTTGTTTTTTCGAAATTATAAGATGAATCAAACACTTTAGGTAAAAAATATATTTCAATTTCATCTTCTCTAGAAATTCATAAATACTTAAACTTTCAAAAGTGACTTGATAGTTTTGAGGATACAGTACGAATAATGTAGCAGAACCTAGTTTCACGCGGGGGTTATGTTCCAAGGAAATGCCGCGTAAATCGACACCGCGTAAATTGAGATCTAATACTAGTGTTAAAATACGGTTTTGGTTCTGTAGATATTAAAATACTTCATTCTAGTGATGACTAATTGTATAATAAGTTTAATGTGTACTTATATTGTCTTTTATGCACAACATGCATAGAGAAAACATAAACTAATTTTGTGTTTTGTTTATAAAGAGGAGCTGGCTATAATAGTCTTTTGGCAGTCATTAAAAAAATTTCTCTCTAATTATTTGCAGAGCATCAACACATCCATGATCCCTTGCGTCATTTCCGTGATAGAATCTTCCTTCACTAACAAATCAGAAACATCATTTCCTTTGTCTAGGAATGGCTCAAAATTTTCAATGTCAACATTTTTGGTTGTGCGTCCACCGACGTCGGTATCCTTTTTGGTTTTGGCCTCCTTTGTCACTCCTAAAAGTTCTTCCTCCTGTGAGTTCTGAACTGGGAGAGTTTAATTACTTTACTTCGGGTAAGAGCTTTAGAACCAATCGCATTAAATGTCTCCAGTGGCTCAAGCTCGATTATTAGCACGCCAAAATGTCGTTGATTACGCGTAATCTGCAATCTTTAGGAGTTTGAATTTTGAAAGAGGGGAAAATTTTATCTGTTTGCAATGCCGCATCCGCGTAAAACCAAAACTCATCAGCGTAAAATAAAATAAAGGTGTCAAATCGTACACCGCGTATAATCGAAACCGCGTAAAATAAACCCGCGTAATATGAAAGTCTACTGTATAATACGAGACGAATCTAATGACTAAACAATATTAATGCTTTTTTTTTTTTTCAAATCGTTCATTTCGAAAACAGATAATTTAAATACATTTTTAGTTTGGGAAGAAATGTAAATAATGCGTAAGGTAATAAAGGGAAGTTTCCCAAAACGGTTGTAAAACTGCTCAAAGCCACATAATGAACTATACTCAAATGGTGCTGTCTGGCACTAAGCACAAAATTTCTTCCAGCCATTCTTTTAAGAAAATCCAATAAATTTCATTTTCACTTTTTTTCAATAACTATGTCGTGTCCAAAGGGAACTTTTTTTGAAAATAATCAGATCTGGGTCTGCAAACAAAGAAGACTTTTCTCGAAATCCGTTTTCTATCATACACACACATGCAGCTTCTTATACATTCTAAAGTCATTCAGATAGTAGATATTTTGTTGCCGCAAATCCTAGGAAAAGGAAATCTATTCAGAGAACCATTAGGGATTTCTCTGACAATATTTGTTCGTTCTAATCTAGAGGACAGGACAATGATATTTCCCGTGTCTTCCGTGCAGTATGTTTCTGCTTTTATCAATCGCTATGAATACCTTTTATATAAAAATGTTAGTAGGGAAAGAAAAAAAACACAAAAGTTGAAAATTTTCTGAGTGAAAGATAATAAAAAAAAGAAATAAAACCCGGAAAAACCGCGAGTTCTTTTAAGAAAATATTAAAAGACAATCTATTGGATTCCCCTGGTATTTGGTTATAAGACATTCTAGTGGTTTGACACTTTTGGGGTAGAATATATTATTTTCACAGGCTTGGTAGAAAGCCCGTATTTTGTTTTTAATCTATCTATTTCTTTGAATATACATGTTTTTTTTCTTAATTTCCGCTACCGAAAGACCACATGCATACATACATACATACATATCTACACACGCGCACTTGAAAATTGTGTGTGTAATAATGTGTATGTATATTTATTATTATTATTATTACAAAAATTATTTTTTTTTACTGTGGAATTATATCTTTATACATAAAAGGCTACTTCTGTCCGGATGTCCGGAGTAGACTTCAAAACTACTGGACGGATTTCAACCCTTTTTTCACCATTGATATCTACATTATCAGGGAAACAACTTAGGTTATAATTTATTGCTAAAAAACTGAGTTTAAAAACGTCGTGATTGAAAATTGTAAATGTCATGTATTTTCCACATCAAATGATTAAAGATTAAACCCATTTTTTCCAAAATTCGTTGCCTAACAACAGCAACATTAAAAGTAATCATAATGTAAATTTTGATCAAGGCCTCTGTGGAGCAAGCATGACATTTATTGCTTTCTTAGGAGTTGCATCCTTATCTTTATACATAAAGGGCTACTTCTGTCCGGATGTCCGGGGTAAACTTCAAAACTACTGGACGGATTTTAACCATTTTTTCACCATTGATAGCTACATTATCAGGGAACAACTTAGGCTATAATTTATTGCTAAAAAACTTAGTTTAAAAACGTCGTGATCAAAAACTGTACATGTCATGTAATTTTCACATAAAATGATTAAAGATTAAACCCATTGTTTCGAAAATTCGTTGCCTAACAATAGCAACATTAAAAGTAATCATAATGTAAATTTTGAATCAAGGCCTATCTGGAGCAAGCATGATATTTATCTTTATACATTAAGAGCTACTTCTGTCCGGATGTCCGGGGTAAACTTCAAAACTATTGCATGGATTTTAACCATTTTTCCCACATAGATAGCTAGATTATCAGGGAGCAACTTAGGCTATAATTTATTCCTGAAAAACTTAATTTTAAAAAGTTATGATCAAAAACAGTAAATTTCAAGGAACTTTCTCCATAAAATGATTAAATGTAAAACCCATTGTTACAAAAATTCGTTACCAACAACAGCAATATTAAAAGTAATCATAATGAAAATTTTGAATCAAGGCTTCTCCGGAGCCAACATGAGTTTAAAGTCAATTATACATTTGGAAACTCCACTTTTTGCACACTTAGGGAAACATAATATAGAGTTTTCTTTGTTTTGTGTGTGTGTACTATTTAATTAAATAAACCGCAAATTTTTTTCACTGATCTCTGTTTTTGTTAGTTCATATTTTGGAAATTCTTCAAATTTTTATGCGTCTCAATTCATGTTTTTGTTCCTACAAGAATACTCGTTTGTTCTTTATACTTATTGCTATGTTACTTTTATGGGTAAGAAAGAAGCTCGATTTTTAATCACGTCAAAGCGGTGTGTTTTGAGTTCTTTCATTTAAAACAGAAAACGGAAGAAAGTAGCGATTGTTTTCTCACAATTATTACTGACCCAGGCAGCGCCGGGTATTTTTGCTAGTAAATAAATAAATAAATAAGTAAATAAATCAACAAATAACTATGTAATATATTAAGAAATTAAATTCTGCACTTATTTAATTATGGGTTCAGTTTGCGCGTTTATTGGCAGCAATAAAGAAACAGTAATTTGTGGTATTTGTTTTAATGTTATACAAGAATTCGTAACTTACATGCATTCCCCCCAATTTAAGAAGTTGATCTAAGATAAAAGACTCTATTACACTTGATGCAAACGCAAGACTGATTTTACTTATTTTAAGAAATTTTCAACTCTCACACATTTAGAGGACCTCTACTGAGCTCTTTAAATGTTTTTATTTGTCTGGTAAGCGAAATGTAGCTGTAATTACAAAAAACTACTGTTGAAGTTAGTAACAAAGAATGTTATAGTCCGACCGCGAACAAATGGTCCTTGTCGATCATATGAGAAAACGAGTCCATTCCTTAAAATAGGTAGAGAAGGAAGAAAGGACGCGTGTCATATTTTAGATTTTTGCAACATTTTGGCGAGATGAAGAAAAATAAACTCCAAATATATTTATCTGATTACTTAGACCTGATATTTTAGTTGCAGCATTGACTGTATTGAGTCGGGGAAAAAGTTATTGCATTCTTTATTGCAGTTCTACAAGCACCAATTTTCCGTCAAAATTTAATCTCGAGGGTGTTCTTATCTTAGACCAATGGCTGCTGAAAGAAGTTAAATCACGACCTACACTCTTAATTAGGATGTAACCTGTCCAATGAGACATTTGACTTGCCCGCACAAAATTTAACTGTTTTACCTCTTTGGCTAATTTCTTAAATTCCTAGGTGATGTATTCAAGCTCTAGAACCAATGACGCACTTGCTAATTTCCTTTCCAATTTTCCTCTCCATATTGCCATTTTACGAAAATAGACAAATCTGAAACGAGGCGAGCCATGTGTCAACTTTTTGAGAACAGACTTTACCAACTTTTAAGCAAATAAACAAATAAAACAATTTAGAAATCCTAACTTGTTAGATAACTTCGTATCTGCAATTTAATTCTCAAAACATGGTTCGTAAACCCCCATTTAAATGACCACCACTGGTTGCAGTGGTGTAAGAGTTCATTCTTTTCCTTCTTCTTATGTTTGGTAGATATAACTATTATAGATTGATTAATGAGGTTTGAATTTTTCCACCTTGAATTCAAATTATGTTTTTCGCAATCACGAGTTGCCATAGGACCCTACTCGTTGTTTTTTTTTTTTTTTCCAACAAATGGCTATTGTTCCCCGGACTACTATAAACATCTGCGACCATGTCTCTTCTCATACGCAGTGGCATGCATGTACACATGAGTGTATGTGCATGTACGTAGGCACGTATTAGTGCGTGTAGGTGTGCGAGTAGGCGTGCGTGTTTAGCATAAACGCCCGGATAAGGTACCCGCTCGTGGAGACCGGTGAACAATGGTGCTTGCCGAGGTCCAAAATTCAGAGTCAAATCAAGCATCAAGATTTAATCTTCAAAACAGCGGTCAAGTGAGAACAATAAATATTTGTGATCGTTTTAGAAAAGCTAAAAACGTCATAAGAAACACACGTAGATGTATAGCGACTAACACAAACTTAACTTTTAAAAAAAAAGAAAAAAAAAACATAAGTTACGTGCTATTATGTTTTATTATAAGACCGCATATGACACCATTCTCGCCTGTTTTGGCGTTGTCATTACATCACTACTCTTAATTTTTACTATCGCAATCATAAACCAGCAACTACATAAGCATTTACTAAACATAAGAAAATTAATTATCGTATATTTATTGCTAAATCAAATTTGCTGAAAAAAAATGAACTGACCACTAAAAGAGAAATAGGAAACGAAGCAATAAATGTGCAAAACTTTTATTCCAAAGTGAAACAAAGCATTTCCTAAAATATGTTGGAAATACAAAAGCTGACAGACTTCAGTTTAAATCTACAGCAGTGCTTCATCATTCGGGCAAAAGAAAAAGTTTTATGATGGGCTATGACAGCAACTTCGCTAGTTTTCACCTTTAAGTTCAGTATGTCATGAGAAATTCTTGAAACACACTTCAGGAGTAAAGTAAAATTGAAAACCTGTATTAGTCAGCAATGTGGCAAAGTTTTACTGTATAAGCATCACTTTTCAGAAGTTTGAAAAATCTTTCTGACTTCTTATTACTCGAGAACGTTCCAACGCCGTAAAGAAATACAAAAAAAGATTGAGAATTAGCCGTTCAAAACCATTGAGTTTTGATGTAGGCATTTTATAATAAAAACTCATATTTTTTATTTTGTAGCATTGCTTTCCACTAGAACAGAGGTTCCCAAACTTCAGACCTCCACGGCACCCCCTCCAGAAAAACTACGAACTTCGCGGACCCCCCCCCCCCCCCCACTTCTCCTCCGGCGCGAGCAAAAAAAAAAATGATTTGACACAGTTAAATTTCTTTTTTCTAATATATGTTTCTGCTTTTTTTTTCCTTTAAATTTATTTATTCATTGTTCTGTATTTTTTTCAGAGGTTTTATCTGGTTCTCATTTCTTACACAATTATTTTGAGCTATGGAAGGAATATTCTATTTAAAATTCAATTAGGAATACAAATGTTATCACCAATTTTCTACAACAAATTTACTAATGAAGATGAACTTCTGAAGTTAGTGAAAAAAAAAAAAAAAAACAGTTAGTCTGTTCAAGTGTGTTAATTTGTTAGTGAGTTGTATTTATAGGGCGTAGTGGAATTTTAGTTATTAACTATGATTCGGGCAAATCTACCCTGGCAGCGTCTTAATACTGTGATTAGGATCTGCGTACCCTTTACAATGCTGCCTACTTAAGTTTGCCTCAGTTATAAGGAGCCACCGCCATTTGCTCACTATCGGTCACTAGTCCCCGAAAACTGCAAGCTGTTTCATTCATCACAATCTAAGCATTTTTAATGCTTTAAATGTAATCATAATACTAAAAAAGCATGTTTACCGTAAATACAGAAAAAAAAAAAAAACATTAACTAATTCCACTTGCAACAGTGCTACAGCCTTGCTCACCGTTCTTGTTCATCAGTTCATCACATACTAACTACATCATTAATCCAGCAGGTGCGGGTTCAGTATAATGTGATGTATGTTAATAATATATCTATATTCTGAGCACTAAATATTTTAGGCCTTGATTATTTGGCCAGAATGAAAGGATGATTGCCCAAAATTTGGTGACCATGAAAATCTTCAAACGTCAAACGTTTACTTTCACTTCAAATGATTTTGCTGAATAAACGCAAACATATTATGCAACAAATTTATAAAACAGCGGTACTCCATAATTATTTAAATCAACTAAAAACAATTACATATGATTTATTTCAGCCTTTACATGAAATTTTGAATGTTG
This sequence comes from Uloborus diversus, assembly GCF_026930045.1. Classification (NCBI taxonomy): domain Eukaryota; kingdom Metazoa; phylum Arthropoda; class Arachnida; order Araneae; family Uloboridae; genus Uloborus; species Uloborus diversus. Next base: position 99,059,087 of record NC_072731.1, on the reverse strand, counting down.
ACTATAAAATTTATTCTTGAAAATTTTGGAGCAGAAGTTTCATCAGCTGTAAAAATGTAGGGGAGCAGGGGCTTAATGTAACAGGGGTAAGTAGTAACAGCGTTTTTTTACTAAGAATTTAAACTTTATCAACCTATTTTTTGATCACCCGCCAGTGTCCGGCCAGGCGTCGCAGTGAGTGGGCGTGTACGAGCCCTCCGTTATTGGCAGGAAACGTATTTTTTGACCTTCGTAAATTTTTGTTTAGCTTTATTTTTTTTGACTAAATAGAGCTTTCAATATTTTATTTCGTATTAACATTTATCTATGTATGATGCATTATCATAGTGTTCAAGATAACAAAGTTGTTTGAAAAGTTAACACGCTAAATATGAAAAACTATGATTTGGGGTTAATTGTAACAAAATCTCGGGGTATGTTGTAACACGGTTCAACTTGCCCCATATTGCTGTATGTTATTTGTAATGTAATATACCTTCCGGTGTTTGGTCTTTAAATGTAGATATTTTCCAAGACAGTGACTTTGCGCCCTCTTTTGTCACTGATCTTCCAGATCCCACTGAACAATCAGAAAATTCTCTTATTGTGATTGAAAATTTATCGTTGAATCTCGAAACTGCAAACGAACCAACTCCGAGTTGCTCTGGCCTAAACAAATTTTCCCCGTCGAAAATTGGACTATTACCAAAGGCACCACCACGGAAAACAAATATAAATAACAGGCGTAAAAGGAAGTTCACTGTTTTGACAAACACACCTGAAAAAGAAGCTTTGAGAATGGAATATGAAGAAAAGGTGAAAGGAAAGCAGAAACAAGATGATAAAGAAAAAGTAAAGGGAAAAAGGCAAAGTTGAAAAATCTGCAAACAATACAGATGAAATGGAAAGAGTAAAGAAAAGGGTTTTAAATTTGGAATCTGAATCTGAAGAGTGGTATTGTCTAGTTTGCAGCGAAGGGTATTGTCATTCAAATGGTGATTGGGTTGAATGTATTGTATGTAAGATGTGGGCACACGTAGGATGTGTCGGAGGAAATATTATTTCTTTTGTTTGTATTAACTGTAACTCAGATGAAGACTAAATTCATTGATAAAGAGGCTTATGAACAGACTGAGTATCATAATATGTAAGAACTAAGACATAATTAAAATACTTAATTTGGAGGTTTGTAATTTAACTTACTGTGATTTCGAAGTGCCTAGTTTGTATATCAGTACCTATGCTAGAATTTTAATACAAAACAGGATTAATAGTTTAAAGCTAAAATATTTAAATTGTTGATTACCTAAAGAAAAAGTATATTTCAGTTAATTACTTAATGGTAGATGCATTTAGTAGAAGTATCTTATTATTTTCGTGAAATACCTAATTATTTGTTGAAAACAAAGCAAAATGTGAAGAGAATAAATGATTAAAGGTGTAAAATTCATGTTTTTATTGTTGTTACTATATGCCCCAATAGATGTTACAACAAACCCCAAGTACGGGCTAAGTTGTAACACTTTTAAACTTTTTTTTTAAACTTTTCTTATGAAAGAGATACATATAGATGTGATTTATAAGAATAGAAGAATAGTCAGAGTACCAATAAAAATTTAGTTAGTGATAATTTAACCAATACATCTCAAGATATAACACCATTTTTGAAAATTGTTACAACAAGCCCCTCGCTCCCCTACCTCAATGTTTACGTTTCATTTAATCCAATTTTGTAACAATATGAATTTCGTCATTTACACAAAATTACACAAAATTAATTAATGTGTTGTTCGTTTACTTCCGAGAGTTCCGGAGGGGGGAGGGCTGCGTCCTGCATGTACTTAAGCAATATATATAAATTTTTTAATTCCTCATAAATGTGCTTTCTTTTTGAATTAAAATATCGTTACTTGTCTTCCAATCTCGAAAAATATTTAACGTTTTAACTGGATAGCACCACAGACTTCCTGGCATGGATTCGCGGACCCCGGAAGTCCGCGGATCACAGTTTCAGAAACTCTGCACTAGAAAGAAAGATTCGTATATGCACTGAAACAAATTTCGGAAACGTTTCCGAAATAGTAAGAATCCTTCATCCAATAGCGAACTCCTCATTGTTCAGAAAGCTTTATGTTATTTCAAAAAATCTAGAAGCAGAAGGCTAACGCAATGCTTCGAAACGTATTTTATCCTTCCAACACGGGCGCCAGTGAGTCGGAAATAACGAGAACTTATTTTTTCCTTATCTATGGTTGCTGCAGTCAGCAACTGTTTAGCATTGGATTGCTTGTTATTTCATGTCTAGAGAGTAGTAAATTGTGTCGAAACTAATTTTAAGCCTTTGAATTTTGGGCTGCCCTTGATTTTTTAGACGATGTACGCAGCTATTAAGTTAGTTAATAACGATTTGCTTCTTTACAATTTCCAGTGCGACTATGATTAGATATATATTGTGTGTTCAAGCGTGAATAGTTTCAACACCCGTGTTTATACTTAATGAAAGGAAACCCTTTGGATTACTTATATGGTTGTAATGGAGGTACTTAGATTTCCTTCCGCTCATGTTCACTTGTAAGTATTAATGAATATTTTAAAACATGTTGTTATATACATTTATATTTTTGTTGATTTGCATTTGATGAGGCTCCAATTGTAACTGTTTTTAGGTTTATCGAATTAATTTAAAGTTATCTTACATACCTATGTGCGCAGTGTACTATTTGTTGTAACCAATTGAAACTGATTAATTTCGCAAAAGAAATAAGATTTATATTTGAAAAGCAATCACAGAAAAGTTATTTCAAAATAATTGGATATACATACATTGGTTCAAAAAAAAAATCAATTGTTTAATTCATTAAAAATATGGCAATGCAAATATTTTCTAGTATCGTAATATGCTTCACAAAAAATGTGCCAGTATTATTTATCTTTCTTTATTATAATTTATTCATTCATTTAAAAATATTTATACCATTAGAAAATGACCCAGTTATCTATTACTAAGCAACATAGTTTTGCAATTAATTCATGTGCTTATTCATTTTGTTAAATGTGGTTGACAATAAAAAATTCCTTGACATTAGTTGTTCGATAAATAACATTTCCTTCGTGGATATACTAGTTTAATGTAGGACAGTCAGGATGAATGAGTCAGTGGCAAAAATGGAACAGCTGCATTTACAAGCCGAAATAAAAAGTAATATTATTTCATGTCATTGTTTTAATAAGTGATTATTTTTTAAATACTATGTTATTAATATACAATGTACATATAGGGAGAAGACGAGGGGCGTTCACCACGCAGACTGCCATTGACATTTTCTGGGGTTGGTTTTTTTAAGGGGGGGGGGGCGCTTTGTAGCATTTTATGGGTGCACCATCACTCTTATGGTGTGGGGGGGGGGGGGAGAATTCTCGTATATATGAAATAGAATAATCATCTAATAGAGTTCAATGTTTTAATAAATAAAATATGTAATGCATTTTGCGCACACTGTAAAAAAAAAAAAAAAAAAAAATCAGTAACCTATTTTGATTAAGTATTTATATTTGTGATGAACTGGAAAAGGGCAAGGACAGAATAATCAACCCGAATGGTTCCACCAGGGGGACTTGGTGTAATGTTTAAATTCATCAATTATTCTGTAGGTACTTTTCGGTACACTTTGTTCGTCATAGAAATTGACTTGAGGTGAACGAATTCCGGAACGCGAATGGTAGGTAAGTCATGTCAAATTTTATCCGAAGATAAAAGCTATCAAGTTTGATACAAGATATGTTTTTAAGTTCTGCATTAAAAATACAATATGTTGATAGTTTTTGTCTTGAAAATATTGAGAGAAAAACTGAAGTTTAAGATTGTTTAACAAACAATCCCCCACTTTTCAGAAAGTACCCCCCCCTCCAATCCCCCGACGATTTTGTGATTAGGAATGAAACTACTTATATTATTTCATAAATTTTCAAAAAATTATAACTGTGCATATGTTATGCTGTTAACCAAGCTATTTCTCATTAGAAATTCAAAAAAAAAAAAAAAAAAAACCACGAATGATTCTAAAATTGCTTGTATTATTGCTCTTAGATATGAAAGAATTGAAATTGATACGGTATGCAGTACTGTAGTAAAGAATTATATTTTAGAAAAAATCACGAAAAAGGGATTCCGAAATTCTCGGAAACGTTTTTGAAAAGTGTTTGGAGAATTCCGAAATACTCGGAAACGTTTTCGAAACTTTCATGAACCACAGCTGCACAGAATATTCAGAAACATTTCCGGAAATTACGGAAAGTGGATTCGGAAATACTCAGAAAGTTTCTGAAAATTACAGAAAGAGAATTCCAAAATAATCAGAAACATTTCTGCAAATTACAGGAAAAGGATTCCGAAATACTCAGACACGTTTCAGAACATTTCAGAAAGATAATTCCGAAATACTTAGAAACGTTTTTTAAACTTTCATGAACCGCAGCTACACGATATACGTTTCCGGATTTTTTTTACAGTGTGATCAATTGAATTTTAAACCACATGAACTATGGTACTTATATTATGTCATTTGTGTAAGTTAAAAAAAATATAAGCAGGAGTAAATGCTCTACCTCAAAGTCAGACTGACGTATGTAGTTATTAAAAAAGAAACCCCTTTTTAGTTTTTTTTTTTTTTTTTCAGGATTAAAAGTACGAGCGTCCCATCCTTTGCAAGTGCCAGAAAAAAAAAGTTTTTTTTTTCTCTCTCTTGTCAAATTACCGTAATGTGATTTACTATTGGGAATAATTATTCAGTCGTGATTCAATAAGGACAAAAATTTCGAGCATTAAAGTTACTTTATTATAATTTAAACACTGTTTAACATAATTATGTTAAATAACTGATAGTTGATATAATAGTTTATGATTATTTTTTAAGCAAGGTTAGTTTTCGTCACAGTCTTCATTCTTAACGACATTTTCGTCATTGAACATAAGACTCAATGTTTCAGCAGGCTTTACTATTTTTACCAAATTTCGCAGCAATGTGTGATTAATATGCGACAGCGCGCCTACCATTAGAACAGTGACAACAACATCGAGTAATCGCAGTGAGGTCATTCTTATCCGACTGATATTCAAGAAAGTAACGATATGTTTTTGCTTAATATGTCGCGATCTCACTTCAAATTTTATAATATTAGGTGTGATTTTGACATAATGGAGTTTAATCATTATATTTTCATTCATCATATCATCTAAATATGATACAGGTTGAGACATTTGACTTTGATATATATTTTCTGTCTCATGCACCATATTTGGCAAAAATAGTAAATTTGCCGAAATATTGAGTCATCTGTTCATTGATAAAAAATTCAACGTCGTTGTGAATGAAAAGTGTGAAGAACTTACTTAAAAAATCGTTATAAATTACTATATCAACTGTCAGTTATTTAACATAATTATGTTAAACGGTATCTAAAATATAATCAAGTTACTTTAATGCTCGAAATTTTTCTCCTTATTGGATCGAAGCTGAAGAATTATTTCCAATAGCATGGACAAATTATAAGACTTATGTACAATTTAGCATTCAATAATATTTATTTAAAAGTACTCTGAGCATTTTTTTTACATTCCTAATAACTTCATGAAGGATATGTCTTTCATGGTGTGTTTTTTTTTTGGTTTTCTTTATGTTTTTTCTCTTGTAAGGTAGTATTTTCGAAATTAAAAAAAAATCTTTTTTTTTTTTTTTTTTTTTCACTGAGCAGACGATTTTTTATTGACTTAGTTCAACTGATTTGTTTTGGCAATAAAAAATATTTAAACTTGTTATAACGTAAAATTATGAAAAAAATCATCACTTTTTTTTCCGTATTGTTCCACCGCTTCAAAAAATTCGAGAAAAATCCTGAGTGTAGAGAAGTATAAAAGACAATTTCTGACAAAATTTGGTGAGTGACACTTTTCAGAAAAGCGTTAAAAATATTTAACTTTCCATTTCCGTCGCGAAAAATCGGCATTTTGTTTAAAAATTATAACTAAAAGAATTTTTTATGTCTATTATTCCTAAGAATAAGGGAAAAAAATACCATTTATTAATTTTGAATTTTACTGTAAACAAAATTTAATCGAAAAAAATAAGTCTTTTTAAAAAATTCGAATGTAGTTTGAGATAAAGAGCTGAAAATTCGACTGCAAAATTTGTCGCCAACTCGGTGACAAATTTGGCGATTTTTTTTTTTTTTTTATAATTTGTTTCAATTGTCACTGTTGGTGATATTTAGATAGTAAAGTATTGAATCACATTGAAATCGCCAGTAATGGGGAAGGGACATTAAATTGGAGTAAAAGGAAGTCATGTGGTGCATCAGCTCGTTTTATTTGAAAGCTGAGGGAAATTGTTTCATTGAAACAAATTTCAATCTCCAATCTTATGAGGTTTCTAAAATTGAAAAATTCGTATTCTAAAAATCCTTATTCCAAAAGTCCTTATAACTTTGATCTATCATGTATGCAAATATAATTAATTTAAACGTAGATAGTTCCATATAACTCTACAAATGCGCTAGTTATTGTCAAGTATGACTTACGTTAATCTCTTCAAAGTTTTCGTCGATTGACACTGGATATTTGTCTCGGAAGCACGAGTAAGAGGATTACAAGGAATCAATTCCGGATTATCAACCTTCAAACTCTGGTCGAAAGTATGAGTGACAAATTTGTGTAGTGTCCATAAAAGAAAAATATTGCATTTGTCTTCTGCAATGTCTAAATTTAAAGTTAATTTTAAATTGTGCAGATGATTTCTTCTTTGTAATTGTTTAGTTTAGAAATTGTCAAAAAAAAAACTTAATTTTTGGAACATACATATATTTGTTGACCAATTAATTAATTAATTAATTAATTTTCGAAAGGGATTTCTTTCCAATTGAGAAAAATTAACAAACTTTGGAATTTTTATCGCAAAATCATGTATTCAGATAGAATCGTTTTTTACATTACGATGTTTTTTTTTTTCCAATATATTATTATATTCAATGCCCTACATAAAAAAACAACTTGGATATCGCAGGATAATTTAGTGCCAAAGCAAACTAAAAGTATTATACATCTACCTTTCAAACATATCTGCAAATTTATACAAATAATGTAATTATTTGGGTGGAGTGAAAAAAAAAATCAAACTTCGAAACGCCTGGAGTTTTCAAAATTGCCTTTTAACATTACTTTTTTTTTTCAGTAAATTTTTCCTCGCTCAGCAGAAGTAAACATAACGCAGGATTTTTTTTTTTTTACTTATGGAAAATTCTTTATGTGACAGCAAAATTAAGGCAATTATCTTCAAGTGACAGTAACACATTTCTTGTAGACTTTGGGACTGATATGTAGATGCGACTGTAAAGATAGACACACAACTTGCAGACAAACATATTTTGACAACTGTGTACAAACTTAGTTTGACTGCGTCGTAGTGCTGTGATTAGGACCTGCGTTGCATTCACCAGGGGTGACTACCTACGGCGGGGGGGGGGGAGGGATCGTGGCGCAGACTGCGCTAATAAAATATTTATGACGGAGTGTTTTAAGAGGTATTTTTCTCTTCTTTTTTTTGGGGGGGGGTTGCTTTTTGGGGGAACTCCACGATTTGAGAGGGCACATTCACAGTGCTTTCAAGTTTTTCATAATCATAGCGATTTGTTGTTGAAACTGAGAGTAAATAGTTCTGCAACACATTCTGAAACCAGTTTTCCTGGTATTTATAGTTGCTTAGTTATAATCGTCTTACAGTTAAGATATAAGCTTTATAATAGTAAAAAATAAAAATATTAGAATGATTTGTAACCCTATTTAAGAAGAGTAACGGCAATGATTTTAAATTAATCAATATATTAGTTGAAAGAACAATCATACGGCAAGTCCATAAAAATAGGGACATCAGAGTAATAAATAAAAAATAAATAAATTAATAAAACTTCATTGTATCAATATTTTTTTTTCTTTCATATCAGGTAAAAAAGACAGTACTTTCAGAAAACTACGTGAAAAAAGTTAACTTAATTACGGCGGGAGTTATTTGCGTTTTTAGTTCAATTTTTTTAGGCCTAGCTGAAATTTAGGCACTACTGTCTTCATAAATCTATCAATAAAAAGTGGAGGAATTGTCCCACAGTTTTTTTTTAATTTTGAGACCATTGAAAAAAGCAATATTTTTTACTCCAGATTCATCTCTACCTATGGTTCAAAAACTAAGCTTCTGTCTCGAAAGGAAAAAAAGTTACAAGCATTTTTAAATCAAGTTAAAAAAGTCATATTTCCATTCAAATTAGTAATCATCTTCTTTCGCATTTTAATTCCTTAAACTTATTTTATTTTATGTTTCCATGGTTACGCTTTTTAAATCAACCTTGGTCGATTTAATTTCTTAAATGTATTTTAATCTCCGTCGTCATTGTGTGAAAGAGAAATTTCGCATGATGTTATTTCTTTTCTTTTCTTTTTTTTTATTTTATTCATTTATGCCTGATTGCTGAACATACGTCATTTTACACAATTTTTATTTTCAAGATAAACCGGGCAAAGCCGGGCAGCGCAGCTAGTTCTGAATCAAACTAAAAAGAGAAAGTAGGTGAAAAAAAATAAGAGTAGAACAAATTTAAGGAATTGAAGACCCAGGTTTAAATTAGCACCTGCATTACTTCTCTCATAATGAAACCTTTGTAAAATCTAATAGTCATTCGAAGCATTTTTGTTATATAACCGCAAAAGAAAACTGCAGTAAGAGCAATTTACAACATGAAATGTGACTAAGAGATAATCCTAGTTTTTCATGAATAACACTTGAATAAAAGTTCTACATCATCGAAACAGAAATATTTCTAAATGGTACAGCTTCATGCAAATTTCAGAGCTATAACCATCTGACTTGCACAGCCTTGTTATAAAGATTTATATTTGAGTAAAACTTTATTTTAAATTCAGAAGCTGCAGCAGGTGTTTAGCAAAAATACTTTTTTTACAGTAAAAGAGGGAATAATTTCCAGCAGAACATGTTCCAAAATTGATGGCTGCAACTGGAAAACGGGATCTTGAAGAATATGACAAACAATTGCATCACAAGAAGTTAGATGCATTAAGAGAAATTATTTTGAAGTTCAGACAAGGTGTGGCAGTGACCATTTTTGATTTTTATAATTTTTTAATATGTCAAAGTAGGTCATGAGAAGTGAACATTCTGAAATTTTTAGCCTTCCAAAAAATTTTTTTCGCTCGTTAAAAATTCCCAAAGTTTGACGTTTTGCAGCGCTTTTTAGAAAAATTCTAAAAGTCGCGTTTCAGTGCGCTTTAGCTCTTTACAGAAACACCATCCCACGGTTATGTTTATATTTATTGGTTGTACTCTATCTAGTGATGATGACTTCATAATTATTTTGGTTGGGGGTTGTTGCTTTCTTCAGATAAGGGGTCGCAAAGTATGGATTTTATCCGTTTTCGCGCAAGTTGAACCTGCGTTATTTCCCCCAAAAAGCCACCCCCCGAAAAAAATGTAACATATACTGAAAGTTTATACTATGAAGAGAGTAAATGGCACAAAATTTGTTTGAGGTTTAATTTTTTTAGGAGAAAAATACCCTGATATTTTTCAAATTATCAAAAATTGTGTTTTTTGATCAATATATATATATATATATATATATATATATATATATATATATATATATATATATATATATATATATATATATATATATATATATATATATATATATATATATATATATATATATATATATATATATATATGATATCGATTTATCGTTTTCTGAATTACCTGCAATTAAAATACCATCAATTTGTAAAAATCAGAAAAATAAAGTATTACTAGTCTTTTTCTTTCTCTATACACACATATATACATTCTTACTACATCCTTAAAGTTTTAGAAGATCTAATCTGCATACTGGACACACGTTTTACGTACGAGAAAACGCATAAAATGAGCTACAAAAAAAATTATTTTCTGGAAAACAAGAAGAGATCCCATGCTGCTTTCTTTTTCATGATGTTTTACACATAGCCAGGTACCATAATATATAAAAGGTTTTTTTTCCTAGTGATGCTGTTTTGAGTTAATTGTGATCAAAAAAGCACAATTTTTGATAATTTGAAAAATATCAGGGCATTTTTCTCCTAAAAAAAATTAAACCTCAAACAAATTTTGTGTCATTTACTCTCTTCATAGTATAAACTTTCAGTATATGTTACTTTTTTTTTCGGGGGGTGGCTTTTTGGGGGAAATAACGCAGGTTCAACTTGCGCGAAAACGGATAAAATCCACACTTTGCGACCCCTTATCTGAAGAAAGCAACAACCCCCAACCAAAATAACTATCACTAACCATCACTAGATACAGTACAACCAATAAATATAAACATAACCGTGGGGTGGTGTTTCTGTAAAGAGCTAAAGCATACTGAAATGCGACTTTTAAAATTTTTCTAAAAAGCACTGCAAAACGTCAAACTTTGGAAATTTTTAACGAGCGAAAAAAAATGTTTGAAAAGCTAAAAATTTCAGAATGTTTACTTCTTATGGCCTACTTTGAGATATAAAAAAATTAGGAAAATCAAAAATGGTCACTGCCGAAATTTCCGTTTTTTGTCTGAATTTCAAAATAATGGCTCTTAAAACTGAACATTAGGAGTACTAGGTAACTGTCAAGATTCAAGCAGAAAAACACTGGAAGTAGCCTGTCAATGTGGGTGAAATTTATTATTCACATGATAAAGGAATAAAATATACAGCTCACTAGATGTAGTAAATGCACACATAATTCCTTTTTATTTTATGAAATATATCAAAATATAGCTTTTGAAACTTTATAAATGTACTTTTCTTGTAATTTAAATACAACTTTACAGTTTTAAACAAAATATCTGCAAATTTTATTTGCAAGAAGAAATAATTTATTATTGCAGCAATTTATTGTAAATGTAACATTAGTCTCAAAAGCTTTGTATCATCAGTCACGGGTGTTAAATAATTTTTACACTTTCAGTTTTTAAGTTTTTTCGATAAAAAAAAAATGTTTTCATCATGTCTAAAATCTCTATTTTAAGGGGAAGAAATCTGTTTAGATTATACGTTAGTAGTTTGAAGAGAATATCAAATTGTATATAAGTATCGCTCCTCAATGTGTCTCTTCTGCGTAACATCAGTCACTTTTTTTTATTCCCATTAATTTCATACGAAAACCATTTCCTCAAATCTGAAAACAAGCGTGGGGGCAGAGATGTACCATATCAGGATATTTCAGATCAATTTCAGAAGAAACAAAATTTAATTTTAAGACAATGAAGAATTTATAAGTTAAAAACAGAGTCAAATTGTAACGTCAGTCACCGTGGACAGACCCCCATAGCTGATTCGAAATGCGTTGTTGAAACGGTTTTTTGAAATACATTATGCAGTAGACTTTTTAGGGGAACAATTTGTCTGCCGTTGAACGTAAATTGGACTATGCAAAAGGACCGGCTTGTTTTAGTAAAACTGAATAGGCATCAAAAGTTTTGAATACAGTGTGATAATAACACAGGCTTGTAAAGATTCCGAAAACTACTTCATTTTTTTCCCATCACGTTAGAATTTCTTTTAAAATTGTTTTCTATTTTACTGAAATCCTCAGTCAAAAAGAACTATCTTGAACAATCAATGGCGGCTCGTGTATTGAAAAAGTGAGGGAGCCAGATCATGGATGCACTCGCAGCCCCCCCCCCCCGCTCGATTTTTGAAAAAGGAAAAAGAATTAAAAAAAATATTTTTTTAATATTTAAACTTTTTTTAAATAATTTTTTGTGTTAAATGAATAAAATTAAATTCATTTTAAGCGCACGACAAGTTCCAAAATACTTAAACTACTTAGTAAATCACGAAAGATATTAATCTCATATTTATGTCCATGATTGCCGGCATGGTGGTGCATTCACCCCTTGACTTTCGAAAATAAAATTTAATTACTGTCCGCTCTGGCAAGTTGAGCTCCATAGGCCGGCGGATTAAACGATTCCATTTGCTGAAATAGGGGTTAGGAAAAACGGCTGAAGGTCAAAAAGCTTGATGGTAGCCCAAAATCTGAGCAGAAAATTTCTCTTCTTACCATTTGCTCTCCCTTGAAAGAAATGGACTTGCTCAAGGGCACAGCTCAACTTCTCAGAGGCGAACAATAATCAGATAAGGAACATCACGAAAATTTAATCTCACGTTTATATCCAGTACGCTTTCCGGCGTTACAGTACGCGTTCCTTGCAGCACTAGTAAGGGACTGCAAGGGAGGCACTTTCACCCCCTGGCTTTTCAAAATAAATAAAAATTTAAAAAGCAATACTCATGTAATATTTTTAGTAGTAACATTATTTTTAATCTTTGAATAACTAATTATTTTGAATAAGTAAAATTATGTTTATTTTAAGCAAGACCAAATTACAAAAGATCAAAAATATGATCAGAGAAATCTACAAAAATTATAAATTAATTAACTTTAACAAAGAGGAAAATCTATCTCAGTATTCGCTCAAAAATAAATAATATAAAAAAAGATAAACTAAATTTTGAAAACACAAAAATAAATAAATTAGAAAACTAGTGAAAATAAATTCTTAGCGATTTACATGCGGGGGTACCCTTTTGCATATGAACCTACCGGCGCTCATGGGCCAGATTCAGAATTTTAATGCATACAAAGAAAAAAAAATCAAACACTTGTTATTTTCTTCAAATTATTGATAACTTGTCACATTTTCATTAAAACTACATAAGCAGTAATTTAAAACTAGCAATAATTTCTGTATAGCAATGGGAATAAATGTTTTGAATTTTAAAAAAAAGTCTTGTAACGATATATGCACACACGTACATACAACACAACACACAACAGTGGCGCAACTAGAAAACACTTTTTAAGGGGATGGGAGGGGGCTCAATAGGGAAAAAAAATCTCATAATTTGATGATTTAATATGCTCATCAAATCTCTAAATTTTGAATATTGTAGTTTTAAAAACGCAATTTTAGGCGATCTTTGGTGATGTTAGGGGAAAGAACGGTACAGGGGACTACTCAGAAATTTGTAGAAACTGAAGCCTTAAAAACGGTTATAGTCCATATTTATTGACTTTAGGGTATGGGATGAAACTCCGGGACTCTCCCCAATCGATTTTTCTTTTTTTTTTCCTAAAAAAAAATAGAAATTAATTCCACCTGCCCTCTCCAACTTTTTGAATTAGCAGTTCCAAAAACGCAATTCTAGACAAAGTTTGAAGATTTTTATGCTAAGGGGTTCTGGAGCTTTCCCTTTGAATTTTATTCAAACTTGAAGTCCCAAAGTAAAATAAATTGAATCCTAAATAAATTGAAACACAATATTCTATGATATTATGAGGCTGGTTTCAGAGACGCGTATAATCCAATGCTCATTAATTTTACACCTTTTTAACAGAAAATCCGTGGTTATACGCAGGAAAATACGGTACAATCCATTTTTTTTTAAATTTCAAAATGTACGCGCAAAAAAAGGAAAATAAATAAAAAAATTATAAATTATTGTCTGAAAAAGTGAGGTACTTGGTTAGCTTTCAGCTCTCGGTGATTTTTTTGAGTTTAAATAGGCAAAAAGTTTCCAGATTATGTTCTAATCCTTTGGTGAAGAGACAAAATAAAAGTCCCCATGAGTTTAAGCACAACATCGTTTGAAACCGGATACGACGCTCCTCAAATTTACATTGAAACGCCAGGACGGCGTTACAGTCTTAAACCCAGTTTTACAAACCTAGGGGCATTGTTGGTATAAGAAAGTGCATACAAAATAAAAGCAAAATGATCATTTATTAATGAACAAATTCCAAATGAATGGAGATTTTAGCACTGATTTGAGTACCCTCTATCCAGAATGTCCTAGGCGATGTAAGCGAGGCATTGAGGAAAACAGGATCGTACGACGCATTACGTCATCTAGTACCACAGTCCAGGGAAAAAAGGGGTACCCACATAGGGAAGGGTCATGGTGCAGATTGTGTTATTTAAATTTGTAGGGGAGTGGCTGTTTTAAGGGATATTTTCTCCTTTGGGGGCAGTTGGAAAAGTGAAGCAGCGCCGCCCAAATTGCCTGCCTAGCTAGCACACAACAATAACAACACTTAAGCTTGTAAACGACGTTAAAACCCAAATTCAAACATATCGAATATTTTTTTTCAAGAGTTCTCCTTTTACTGCGAAACAATTCATGGTATTTTTTTAACAGTATTTCTATTTTCTAATCAATTTGAAAAAAATATATTACTTGTTAAACAAAATAGAATCCTTCCTCTATCAATGCATGATTTTTTATGGGTGTAACATTTCAACTATTTTGTAAAATTTAAAAAACAAATGATTTCTTATATGTTGTATAGTTCTATTATTCTAAACAGTAAAAGCAAAAGATAATGTTGTGTACTTCACTGACGTCTATGTAGTTGAAATAAAAATCTTCGATTTTAAGATTTGCTGAATCAACTGTTATTCTAGAGTAAATCTACAATTGAAGTACAGCAAGAACCAGTTTCGAACTCTGGAACCCCTACCAGAGAGAGATTCTATCATTTCAAGTGGAAAATAGAGAAGAAAACATCGTAACATTCCTTACAACACATAAACAATTCTATTTACTTTGTTGGCGGGGGAAAAGGAAACTCTGCAATCGAAAAAGTAAGTTTGAACTTTTTTCTTTCCTCCGCGGCACAGAATTTCTCGAACATTGGAAGAGGATTTACTTTGCTTTCTTAAGAGAAAGACTTTACTTCGTATAACTTGAAAGAATTTGTTTTGTTTTACTGTATTTTGCGTTTCTTCTAAGAGCCAGAATTTCAAAGTAATGTTGTCGGTATTATTACATGCTTCAAAAATGTGCCCGACCAATGGTTTTGTAAATAGAGGGAGTGTCGGAAGTAGCTATATGTTCGTATTAGCAGCGGTCGATTTTCGGTTTAAAATAAGGAAAATAATTCATTTAAAAGCTTTTAATGTAGTGTGCTATCTCGAATTTTTGAGGAAAAATGTCTTTAATACTATAAAACTTGCGCTGTTTATTTTTCGTGTTTTATGCTCGGAATACTTTGAGTTTGTGAAATATGTCTTTGTAAGTCTTATTTAGAATACTTAGAAATATTAAACTACAAGTAGGATAGTATTATTATTTCTGTAAATAAGACTTATGTGTTCCTAATATTTTAAAGATTGATGCATGTACGTTTTAATACATACTTAAAAAAATTCCCTTTCAACTTCATATTCCAAAGAATGTATTTTATTCAATGAAAAACTTATGCATAGCAAAAAATAAGGCTAGTAAAAAAATATTTTGTGTGGAGCAGTGAATAAAGAAAACAACACAAAACAAGGTTTTCTTAAGTTACCGCCCTATATCCAGGGCTAAGGCAGAAATACATGAAATACACCGCCAGCTCAGTCAATTCCAGCCGAGGGCTGCAGTTTCGTGCTTATTAGCACTCATCAGCCCGGCATAGGAGTGACTGTGCTGGAGATGGAAAACCTCTTAAAGACGAAACTGCAGTCCTCGGCTGGAATTGACTGAGCTGGTGGTGTATTTCATGTAAGGTTTTCGTGTTTGTTTTATAAATCTGTTGCAAGTTCTCCTTTATAAACACCAATAAAAGACAAGTTGCAAATCAGTATCTCATGTCACGTGTTAAATAATACCCTCTATGTTTTCTCTGTAAGTTTTTTTACATCAAAGTCCTATCTATTTTTTGATGTTATTTTTAAAACCGCATATTTTAACTTTTAGTATTTTTTACGACTTCAAAAAGGATGCGATTATCAGTTACTACATTATCTAGTTTTTTTTGCTGATTAACTCATTGCAATTCCCTTAGTTAATTGACACATAGCACGCCTATTTTTTTGCATTTAAGATTATATATTTATTTTAAGTAATAGAGCATAATTCAGAGTTGTATTAAAGTAAAAATAAATAAACTCATGCAACTGGAAATTGTTCTAAAAGGTTTTTAAAAAATAACATCACTCTTTTAAAATTACCTACACTTAAAAATACATTTTTGTATTCCGTGCAAAAACAATGGACAAAATTAGTGCAATCGTAACTTCGTTATACATTTTTCATAAACTGCTAAAATAAGCTTCTCCTAAGTAAAGCTCAAAAAGCGGTTGGACATTTTTTTTCAAAACAGAGCATATATAATAATGAATAATATTCATGTTATTTCGATCTCCACCAAAATAAATAGGAACTTCTATTTATGGTATTCAATGTCGGCATACATACTATTTTTGTTTAATCTCTTTGGGGCTGTGTAAGAGGACTTAGTCTTTTGCAGACCTAGTACGATCCCCCGATATGGTATAAAGTCTTTCCTTAACGCGCGTTTTATGTCGCAAATGGCAAGGGCACAGTTGATTTTGATGTCCAATTTCTACTAGGAATTTAAATTGGTCGATAGTACATGAGCGAAAAAAAAAATCAGTGACATTTTTTTTTTCTAAACACTCGTACATACGTAGATCATGGTCATGATTCCATGCATAAAAATGTCATTATTACATGATATTACTTCAATTAACAGAAAAAATACTTCATTAAAATATCTTGGCTTAATATATTCTAGTGTTTAAACATAGTTGGACAAAATATGCAATTCCAAAATGTGCTTTCGGCTTTGAAGCCAGAGAAATCTTTTTAACTTTTTTAAAAATGTACCCGTTTGTGAATTATGTTGCATTGCTTCAATTCGCGCGTTTTTTGCTGTTTCAATAATTGCCATTCAGTTTATTACGAATTAGTAGGCAATGTTGTATTCAGCTCAGTTGAAGTCATTAACACAAGATAATTATAATGTTTTAGCTTTTTTTGGAACATTGTCGATATATCTCTTAATGATTATCATTTATTATTATGAAACTAATATAACTTACATTTAAAAATAAACTGACTTTTCTGGAGTACTGTTTCAGTTTTCTCAGATAGCACTGTTCCAAACCGCTTACTGTTTGGCTGTTTGTTTTCTATCCGGTAGCCAAACATTTGAAATTCGATTCGGACTAAAATTGTATTCAACATAGGCAATCGAAGGAAAAATTAATTCTTGTAATAATAGTAATTGCAAAAAATATCAGTAATAATAATTGAAAAAAATATCACTCACATTCCAATTAATTACAAAACTACTTTTAAAAGAATGTTAGTTTAAAAAATACAAAATTCATTATGATTAAAGCTTTAAAATTATACAAAGACCCAGCCCGAGTCGTTCATCTCTTGTAAAAAGAAATGTTCTGTACAGGTAGTTGAGGAAAACTACCTCTTTTGAAGCGGCAGAAAAATTTTGCACTGTAAATATTACGCATGAATGTAGATGATCAAAAGGAGTAACTGGCGCGCACTTACCTGCTTTTTAGAAAAATCTGCTAATGGCAGGCAAGAGCTTAAAATTAGTATGTTGTGGAATTCACGAAATTTTATAACTATGCCCTTTTTATAAACATTGTGCCTACTGCTCGTAGCAATTGGCTCCAATTATTAATCATCCTAAATTCGTGTGCGGTTAGCTCAGTGTAACAAAGTCCTTTTCAATTTCAAATATTTTTTCAAATTTAACCATCCTTAAAATCCATAAATATTGTTTTGAGAATTTGTGCTTTTCTTTTGCTGTTTTTTTTTTTTAATTATAAAAATTGTTTACACATGATCGGACGCATAGGCATTTCCCAAAAACTTGAAAAACGGATTCAGCACCATTTGATCTTGGTTATTTTGTATATATATATTTTTTTTTCAATATTTCTGTTCTTTCTTTTGCATATTACATGTACAAAATAAATTAAAATATTTTTTCCTCAAAAAATATTTCATTTCACCTTAAAGTTTGAGTGCTGAGTGACACTTTTCTATTCTAAGAAAATAAATTCCGATCACAATTTTAGCTGTATTACACATATAAAAATAAGCTGGGGGAATATTGAACATAGAGTAAATAGAAACAAACTCAATTGTTCCTCCTGAATTGATTTGTGAAATTAAAAGTATTGGTGAGTGAAGATAACGTAACATGTAGAAAAGGTTCAGAGAGTTAGACGTGTTTATAAACAATGTTGTAGGTGCCATCATAATTTGAAGACGGCAATGTGAAAATTTTTGTTTTTAAAAGTTTAGTGGTCACGGGTGTAGAAAGGAGAAGTAACTAGTTTAAATTTATTTTTAGTGTCAAGGCAAAGGTTACTAAAACCGTTTCTTTATGAGTTTTACCATCCCAGTTGTTTATGATGGAGTGAGGTGTTTCCATTTTCCTCATAAATAATGTCCTCATACGTAAAAAATCAACTGAGTTTTTCATTTTTCTATTTTTTGGAAGATTAAAATTTGATGTGAATTACAATTTTGCATCTAATACGAGCATAATTTATTTTTTGTATGGATTTCTTACGAGCTATAGTTGGAGTATAGTTAAAATTCATGAACTTCTAAACTGATTCTGTATAATGCTATTATAGGAGTACATCAACCACATGGGGAAATAAATGCGGTGTTTCTAATTAGGTCCTAGTCTCTGGGGTTGAAGTAAAAACTTTTAGGTAAAATGAGGCATAATTATTCCCTTTGCGAAGTCATAAAGTAAACTTTTTTACTTAGTAACTTTCAAAGAGTAAAGTTTTGGAAAATGTTTTATGTCTCAACTTATCCAAAAAGAAAAGAAAGATATAGGGGAAAACAGGGCACATGTGAACAGTTTTTTCCCCATGATCTCTCAAAAAATATTAATCATTTTTTCAGAACAAAGTGTCTCCATGGTTGAATAGTCTTTTCTTTGTGACCTGGAATTTTTACAGATTTACACACACACACACACAATATATATATATATATATATATATATATATATATATATATATATATATATATATATATATATATATATATATATATATATATACTTTATGGAATTTTTTAAAGAAAATGTCTTCTATTATTCACATATGCCCCGATACTGGGACATATGTGAACAATGGAAGACAGAACAAGCCTGGGTATCATATGAACACGATTGAAAAATGAATTACGAGCATCATATTTCAACGAAAAATGTAAAAACATTAATGTAAAACATGTATGTATATACCAAAAACAATGAAGAGTTTGTAACCTATACAGTGTCAGTTGAAAAGTGTACAACAACCATAAGAAACTATTTTTTTCGAACAGTATAACACTGCTCATTGTCAAACTTTATGGTTTCGTACCTTGTTCTAATTACTGGATCGACAAGAAAACAAACCTATTAAGACAATAGAAATAATATTTTATTACGTAAAGTGTATTTTTGTTATATAGTGCTTTTACGCTTCATACATAATATGATGATGAATTTGAAAATTATTTTAAACTTCAGTTTTTAGTTAAAGGAAAATATTTTGTATTTTTTTCCCTTGGAATTATTATGTAACACTAAATTGTTGGCCAAACATTTAGAAACAAAAGAATTTGAAAATTAAAAAAAAAATAAATAAATAAGTAAATAAATAAATAATAAAGTAATAACAACTAACAAAAAATTTACAAACTAATAGTAAAAAAATATTAATTATAAATCTTTACACCCTTTTTAAGCACTAATAATAACCTTACACTAATAGTTTTATTTCAAAAAGGATATAGGAACTGTTCACTTGAGCCCCAACATATTATGTTGACAAGTACTCCGTCATCTACCTAAGAACGAATTGAAAACAAAACAAAAAAAAAAAAAAAAAAAAAAAATTCTTAATTTAATTGAACGAAATTAAACTATGTAATAAATTTACTAGAATGTCCGTATAATTATTTGCAATAATTGAATCGATTATTTCAGAAAGGGCATTAGTCCTACGGAAATCCATTGGATTTACGCTCTTTCTGAAATAATCGATTCAATTATGTTAAGCTTATTAGTTAGTTTAAAATATGTTTTCACGTTGAGAAGACAGTGATTAAATTTTCATCAGCTTCTGCAAAAACAAAGAAGCTGTCATTACAGGAACATAAACTGGCTCCTTGCTCCAAAAGTTTGGCCAAGAATTAAGACCATTACTGTCATTACTTGAGAATGTTTTAAGACTTTTTGTTTGACGTTATCCTGGTAAAACATACCATGTTTACATGTGCCCCGTGTTCACTTGTTTGTGTTCACCCTATAGTTAAAACATAGAAATGATATTTCCCTTTACATTAACTGGCCCTATGTATTCATTCATTTACCACGAAAGTCATAAAGTAAACATTTTCACCCAGTAATTCTGAAAGAGTGTAGTTTTGGAAAAAGTTTTATGGCTCAACTTATTCAAAAAGAAGGGTAAGATGTGAAACGAAAACAAAGAAATGATGTTTCTCTTTACAACAACTGGCCCTATGTATTCATTCATTTACCACAAAATGTACTTTCAGTACACTTTCAGGTGTCATTCATTCAAAAAAATAAATAAATAAATATGAATGCATGACATTAAAATAGAAAAGAAAATCCCTTTTAAAAAGACAGCTAAATAATTGACTTTTTCACGTAGTCTGATTAAACAAAAAAATAAGAAACTGTTAAATGTTAAATATTCTGAGATTTACCTAATTATGAAATACAGGAAAAAAGTTCAGATTAGTGTGTTGAATACATACTGACTACTGTGGAACCATTTATTTGCATTAAAAAAAAACCTGAAAAATAAAATGACGTCGTTTAGAAACGAAGAGCAATTGCACAATCTGGTTCGTTTGCGGAACTAATAAAAGCATCGCAATTGTATTATTTTATTACAAATTTCTACTTTTTTTTGGAGCAACTCATATTTATTTTAAAAAATGCTGACTAATACAAATAAAAATTTAATCTGAATTCAAGAAAGAAAATATTTCTAGTGAGCACTCACTGAAAGGAACTGTTCAAAAAAGAAATAAAAATGAACTCAAATGCGAAAATGTTTGGGCAGAAGGACAATGAAAACATTTCAAGCGGAAAATAGAGAAAGAGAAAAACTTCTCGGCAAACTCATAAAGAGTTACAGTCGCTTTTGTTCTTAAAAAGCGAAAGAAATTTCACAATTGAAAAAATGCTGTTTATTTTATTTATTTATTTATTTATTTTTTTTGTTCTCGAGCATGTAACATAGAGCATTATTTTTAATTTCCTTACTTAAAATGCAATTTTTGAATAACTGTTAATGTATTATAAACTGCAAGATACATTTATGAAGCATAATTTGCTATTGTGTCTATAATTTTAAGAAACGTGAATTTATCGGAACGTTACAAAGATCACATTTCTAAAAAGCTTGAATGGTCTTTTTTTTTCTAATACCTGAAAACAAGAAGTTTACCAAAAAACGCCTGGGAATTAAAAAAAATATATATCCTTATACTGTTAATACGTATTTGACAACGGTATTTTAATACTTTGCGCTGCCAATTGGACTGATGCACATTAAAAAACAATTATTTGATTGCTTGCTCTTCTCAAAGGTAGTAAATTGGTGTAGGTACCAAAACTTTAAAAATGTAGATAACTAGTACTTACGGTAGAAGTATCTTCTCTCATTTGGGAAAACAGATGATACTAGCTGCCCTGGTTCTTTACAGCCCCATGCAGCACTTTATAATTCTGAAAAATCGTTTTAGCCTACCTATGGTTTGCACTCTCTGCGCTTTACTAAAATATTTAAAACACCCTCCTACGAACTCGCTCAAATATTCTGCATTATGTTGGGCATTAGCTATGTGTCACATCTTTAAACTGTTGAATCAAGTATTAATCAATTCTGAGCATTATTCATTAAAAATTATATGTTTCACACTTTCATTGTTTAAAGAAATAAAGTTACTTAATAAATTATAAACTATTATACAATTCATTTAATAAAGTATACTGAGACGAGTTTGTGAACTTTTTTTTTTACATTGTTGGCAATTTTAGTAGATAATTATATCCGGTTCAATGAGCTTTGGATGAACTCTCTTCAGTGTAGCCTGATAGCAGTCATGTTGAAATGTATGAACCTCAGATAATTGGGAGTTTGACTTGGTTGTCAGTTTGCAATCAGCCTTTGTGATATAAGATGGTAATAACGTATTTACATTCATCCATTTTTATTCTAAAATATTTTCTTCAAAATAAAACTATTAAGCTTTTCAATATATACTTATTGAAATGATACAAAAATAGACTAGCAGTCTGTGTAGTCAACTGTACCGACTTGTTCAAATGATTTACGCCCCTTATTTATTTTCAAGTGAGTCATTTCAGTATTGACATATCGTATCTCAATGATATTTAAGTAATCCTTAAATGAATCTTCTTACAATTGAGTCAACGATTTACTTTGGTAGAAAATAAATTTAGCCAAACTGAGCGATAAAGCGAGGAAATTTCCTTCTTCTAAACTGTCCAAAACTATTCTTCTGTTCAAAATATTACAAAAAAATTTTTTCTTTTTCATCGGGATTCTATCTATCCGGTGTTTGGAGCTAGAAACATTTAGCAAATATTAGTAACATACAACTTTTTTAAATAATAGAAATTTAGGAAAGGCACAATACGAAAAAGAAAAATTCACTGATTACGCTATTCTTTGACGCATTTTATATGTATATATCCGCAATAAAATGACTCGGAATGCTTTTAATTGAAGCAGATGCAATGTTCAGAATAATAAGCTCAGAGCAGTAATTAATTTTCTCAGGTTTTATAATTAAATTTATTTCCAAGACGCAAATGCTTAACTTTAATTAAATAAAGTTCATTGTTTACTTTTCGTAAAGGGATTCTAAACAAAACTTACTTCCCAATATTGGTTAAACAAACGATATTGATGTTTTTAGTGTATCTATACAATTAGTGAAAGATGACGAAATATTGTACCTGGTAAAAAGTAAATTTGACAACGAGAAATAAATATAACCATTAGTTAGAAAATCTTTAATTATACACATTTACTGAAGTGAAATAAAATATTTTGTGTGCAATTCATTGTAAGAAAGGCATTATCATATTTTAGGATGTTTTTAATTTGTGAAGAACTTTTTAAATTTTTTTTTAATTAAATGAGAGAATACTAACTAACGTTTGCAACAGTGTTACTATATTTCAGTTGTATTATCTATTCCCCACAGTTTGTTAATTTATTTAAGTCCATCTATATATAATTTAAATTTTTTGCATTCATATGAATTGTGTATCAAATGAGCGTGATGCTTTAAGATAAATACAACTTTCAGTTAAGAAGATGTATTTAAATTCCTTTTTTTTCTTTTTTACGTTACATTGTATTTGACAGGTATAGTATAACTTCGGTTTATAGACACCCGATTTAACGATTGCCTTAATTTAATGATACATTTCATCTGTCCGGATTTGACTGCATTGAATGTCTATGCTCATCGATTTCACGATATCCATAATTTAACGATACATTTTCCCAGTGCCCTGACAATCTTAAAATAAGGGTTACTGTGTACTTTCCATTTTACTATTTTGTTATTTGTATCGGTGAAAAAATATGAATAACTTTTAATTGGACTCTCAAATAATAAACACACACACACATATACATATATATATATATATATATATATATATATATATATATATATATATATATATATATATATATATATATATATATATATATATATATATATATATATATATATATATATAACACTAGGTCTTTTGAAAGTGATTTTGGTTTGTTTGATTTTTTTTTAATTTACAGTAAAAAATAGTCCTCATTTTTTTTCTTGTAACTTAGAAGTATTAAATTTTTTAAACCAGACAAAACCTAAGCAAAAATCCAGAAACATAAAACCAAAAGCAATTTCTGTACTCTACTACTATTGTCAACTAAAAATTACGCTAAATTAATGAGTTAACTTTTTGTTTTACTTTAATTAATATTCTTTTTTAAATCAATTCAGTCCCCTATTTGATCTATTAAGCTAGAATTGAAAGCTATCACACAATCTTTGAAACTAAATTAGTTATTTCGTAATGTACCACTAAGGTCCAAACTACAAAATAAGGAAAGAAAAAATTTGTTTTTCAAACAAAACAAAACGTACGCACCATTTTCAACTAGAAACAAAAGCCCCCATTTCTAGAGGAATAAAAAATTAAAGTAAAGTTAATTAATTAGAACAAATACTGATAAATTAACGTGATTATGTTTAAAGAATAGGGTGCCTTTGAATACATTTAAATAAAAGAACAGCAAAAAGAACAACAGCGAACAATTGTCAAATTGAGAAAAAATACCTACATATGTATGTGTCAAATGTAACAAAGAAAAATTCCATATAGTAGTTTTAGAAAGATGGAAATTTACATAACGTTTGTAAAAAAAGGTCAATTCCATTGATTTCGTTCAAATCTCAGTTTTGAGTCAGTTTAGGAATTTGTAATACGACATTGCGATCTCAAATTTGTAAACGGCACCGTAGTAAATTTTAAACTTTTAGTGATAGCTGCAGGCAAGTTTTGGACGTAAAAACATTTCTTTTTCACTAAAGGAAATAATATTCATTAATATTTATTACTCATCAATTATAATTCAATTCATCATCACCAGCCATTGTCCGCAGCAAAATGCGATTCGACTCGAGACGACATTCGCCTCCAGCTCGGTTATTCACTAATCCAGACTGATGAGTCCTAATAAGAACGAAACTACAGTGTCTGGATGTGATAATCGAGTTTGCTGGTATATTGCATGTAGTTCTGCCTTAGCACTGGCTTAGGGGCTGTAACTTACTGCTAAATACCCAACATTTGCCTTCAATTCACGAGTCGAACCGCATTATGTCGCGGACATTTGCTGTTAAGTTAAATTCACTTATCTCCAGTTTGTTGGCATTCTCAGCTGCAATGACAGGACATCTGCGTCCAGCTGGGTTATTCACTATATCTGACTGACTAATAAGAAGGAAACTGCTGTCTCTTCATGTGAGAACCGGGCAGTCTGGTATATTGCATGCATTGTTTAGTTGTTTTTGTTTATTGTCTTGTCTCATTTATTTTATTGCCATAGGTGTGTTATGATTACAAGTAATGCGTAACATTAATCTAAATTAGATATAATGGCGGACAGCCCGGGTGGGCCCAAATTTCAGCTAGTTTATAGCCAACGCTCTATGAATTTAACCAAACAACAAAGCCCAGTGCTTTTAAGCTTTATATATATAAAAAAACGGGTTAGTTGTACTTTTTTTTCGCAGAAATCGAGGCAAAAAAATGGAAAATTGAATTAGAATTTTGCTTAAAAAAAACTGCATAAAAACTCCAGGCTGCATCAAGGTTTTGCAACAGCAATAAGCGTTTCCGAAAACTTGATTTTTAGACCGTAAATCCATATTTCGTCATTAGCCGGCCCGATAAGCTTTAAAATTAGAGGTGGAATTTCTTCAATTAATAAGAAAGATCTCGCATACTGACAGAAAAATAATCCACAGAAATAATATATAAGATAAGATATTGAAGAGAACTGTTTTTATTTTTGAAAATTTATACAATTTGTTATCACAGGTTGCTTGAACCGTTATGGCTTAGATGGCAGCCTGTTTTCATTTTTTATCAGAACGTGTACAAAAAATACAAAAAATACAAAATCAGTTGAACTAAGTTCGTTTTTTAAGCAAGCTTTTCGGAATGAGTAAAAATGTGACTAGCTCTTTGTTTTTTGCCGAAAGAAGAAAAAAAAATAATGTTTTACCCATCCAGTTGTTAGTAAGGTTAATGTTTTACTTCGTATTCCAATAAATATTCATAGTTTAATTAAATGAAAAGCGTAATTTCAATTTGGAGTAGTATTTTTTTTAATTTGTACAAAGGATCAAACACTCATTAGAAGAATCTACATTTTAGTACACGATTTATCTTTTTTTTTTCGGAACAAAAAACTATTCCATTGTAGTTTGAAATCTTAAACCTGATACTTATATTTTCGCTTACATTATGCTTTAGTTTTCTGATTGGGGCCTAAACTTTAAAAACAAACAAACAAGAAAAAAACCATTTAATTAAGAATCAATTTACCTACAGGTTGAATAAAGTTTCAGTTCCAGCAAGGAGCATTTCCATCACACTTATTTTATTACCTTACTTGAGTTATTTATTGTTTTCAAGTGTTCATATTATGTACAGTATTTGTCTAATTTTTTGATGCAGGTCGTTCAGGTCGGGCCCGAGCATTTGTTCTCCTGGTTATCATTCGAACGCTCTACCGATCGAGTTATTCAGCTTGGTCGGCCATAGCGCAAGTTAAACTTGAAAACCTCAGTCCGGTGCTTTTAAACAGCGGTTTTTGTTTTGACAGAAAAAAGCAATTTTTAGATCGTAAGTCTATTTCTTGTCATTAGCCTGCACGATAAACTTTAAAAGGAGGGGGTAAATCAAAGAAATCGATCAATAATTGAGGAAGATTTCGCGTAGGAACAAAAAACAGGCTACAGAAATAATATATAAGGATAACAGTAATATATATACTATATCTTATTGTATTACATGATATATTTTTTACTGATAACCAAAATAATTGTTTCTCCTCATTTTTCATTAAGGGAGGAAGAAGTGGAAAGGACAATGTGCTTTACAATCGAAAAGTGCATTACATTTGGAAAGCTAACAGAACAGTAATTCTGAATGTGATACCCATTACTCATCCGGCTTCATAAGTCGTTACATATAATCTCACATTTCAGGAAAGAGCGTAAAAGAAATCGCTTTTTACTGGAAGATTTCATTTGAACTTGATCTATAAATCATCTTCCCAGTGACTTTTATAGCGGCGATTAAACTTCGATTTATGCCTTTGTTCTGAATGGTTAATCTTGTTCTAGAATGTGTGTTTTTAAGCACTTATTTTACAGAACTAAAAACATCTATGTCCATCAAACGTTGAAAAAAAATGTCGATAAAATTTTAAGGCAATATTTAAATTTACTTTTTATTTATTTTATTTATTTATTTATTTTATTTTTCTGATCTGTTAACTAGAAAAAAAGTGGATCTGTAAAATTCTCAATCAAAGATTACCGTCAGAAACGTAGAGTAAGGTACAAACTAGAATTCATTATAATAATAGAATAAGCATATCGACATACGAAGTTGCTACTTGTTTTGTAGTTTAATACCAGTAGAGAATGCCCCGATTCGTAATGAACTGATAGATATAAGGTGATAGTTTTGACACATCACTGAAAAATCACCCGTTTGTATACGTCTCTACGCTACAAATTTTCATTAGTGACATTCCGTGAAAACTATCCCACACAAAATCAGAATTAAAAAAAAAAAAATCCTGCTTAACTTACTTTCTACTATGCTACTATATACTATATATATATATATATATATATATAAATATATATATATATATATATATATATATATATATATATATATATATATATATATATATATATATATATATATATATATATATATATATATATATATATATATATATATATTTCAAGAAGTAACAATGCCTAAAAGCAACGAAACCACGACTTTCGAACTTGTGCCATCGAGAAAGGCAGGATCAATTAATGACGAAGGCAAGTATTCCGAAAAAAGACAGCCAAAGGACCATGGTCAAATATCTCACTTCTCTGTGACTCAATTGACTCCATTTTTTTCGTATTCATCAAGTGATTCATAAAAATAAGACAAGGTTATTACAAGGGGAAAATTTAAGTTTATATTATTTTCGATAGCTGTTTAAAAATTGGCCTTATTAGAAAAATGGTCTCTCGTAAAACTAACTCTTTAAAAACTGCGAAAGAGGATTAAACTTAAAAAAATCATCATTATTAATTAAAAAAAAAAAAAAAACTACTAGTGATTGCAATACCGGTACATCGGTTTACCGAATACCGGTATATGGAGCTATTTTGGGATTTCGCAATAGCGGTATTTGGGGGTAGAATACCGGTATTTTCGTCATTAGGTAAAAGAAGTAAACAGTTTTTAGTTTAAGAGTTTTGAATTTAACTAGTTAGATATCTACTGATATTTCAAATATATTTATTTTTCGATGAGACAGTACAAAAATCAATCTATTTAAGTAAAAATTTGACTTCAAAAGCACTAATTTATAGAACATCAATTAATTAAAGTAGCGGAAAGATGACAAAATGATGTTTTCATCACTAGATGGTGTGATGAATTGTACATTTGCGAGTTTATGTGAATCACATTTTTATTTTCTCCATTTCCTAGACTCCTTTCCCTCTTGTGAAAATTAATTATAAAGTGTAAGAATTTAAGTGTTGTGCAATTTATTCCAATCATTAACTGCAGCAATTCTTTATGATAATTTTCAAAAAATATTTGTCTCAACTGTACTGAATTTTGAGAAAACATTTTTCTTGTTATTATAACAGTAATTTGTTGTCCCAGTTGTTAGCGTGCTGTTCTGTCTCGTGATCTATTTTTTGCACCAAGCGAGATATTATTTATAAAGCCTTAAAGTGTGACAAAGAAATAAGGCAAATTCGTTTTCATTTTTTTTTTTAAAGTTAAGAAATATAGAAACTTCTAACGCACCACAAAATATAATATGATGCTTACAAAAACAAGTAAAATAATCACAAAAAGGTAAAAAGAAACGAAAAACAAATTTAAAGAATAACATAAACACTAAAACCATTAAGGTCCAAAATACAAAACAGAATCTCGAAGATCAGCAAGTCTCCCAGAACATTTCACTAATTCCGAAAGAGCAGGAGGCCAACAACAGAACGAAAATCATTTGGAACATATTTTCAGATATTTACATACATGTAAAGAATTTCGAAAATAAAATTAAAGCGAAAAAAAGAAAGAAAGAAACTAACAAGATTAAATTAAATAATAAATTTCAAACCAAAGAATAAAAATAAACAATAAAATAATAAAAGTAATAAAAAGCTAAATAAAACCTATTCACTGAACATGATGTTAATACTGGAATAGAATTGTCGCTCGGAGAGCAGTTACAATTAACAATAAACATTAATTTTAAAAAAAGACAAAACTACCTACAATAAAAAATAAACACCCACACTCACAGAAATGATTTTTTCGAAAACAAGTTTAAAACTGAATTATTTGAAACTGAAGGACTTTAAGACAACTACAGATGGTGTATCATTAATAGTATTAAGATACATTAATACATTAAGAAAGCATTGTTAATAGTATCACCGGCTTGCTTGACTTCAGAAAGAATATTTTCAAATGCAGGAAATGTGTTCATTAAAATGAGTTCCAGGCTTTGTAACATTAAATAGATGCATTGTGCTTCTTCCCATTATTGATTTATTATTATTATATTTGTTCCTTTACTTTATATCTGTTCACAATAATTAAAGAATGCACTTTTTAAACAAAATAATGAAATATGTCACCGAAACATTATGTTTTTTAATGCTTCTTGGGAAATTTCTAATGACGGTAATAATGCCGGTATTCCGGTATCACGTTAAAAAAATACCGAATACCGGTATTGCATTTTCGGTCCGGTATTGCAATCCCTAATAACCTATAACAACTATATTTGATAAAATCAAAATACCATCAAATCATCCATACTTACCTTAATGCTAAAGGAAAAAATCAATCGTCACATTCGAACACTTATAAGTCCTTATTTAATAATTTTGATCACATCAGCTCACCGTACATGGGTCATTTTCCCTAAACAGCGCAATTTGGACAGGGCAAGGAATGACATTCACTGTGCCAGGGGAATGACACTTAGAGGAAATAATGCGTTTTACTGGCGATATTATAATTTATGTGGGAAAAGGAAACACTACTTTTATGAAATTGAAAAAGATCCAATGTCGTGGTGTCCAAAAAGTAGTTATGTGGTTATTTGTTTCCCTTACATTTTACAGGGGAAGGACGACAGGGGAATGACAAAAATTAAAGTTAACTTATATATTGTCATATCTGCAAACAACAAATATCAATGTCACTTAAAGTAAGGGGGGGGACTCTATACAAACAAAAGTCAATCATTCATTGAGCGATTATTGTAAAATTAAATGAATTATCAAAGACAGGGTAATGACAGTCATTAAAAATACTTATCAAGATTTAACTTGATATCACCCGAATATACTCGACACCGTGTATTTATTCAAAAAGAAGTAATTAAGATTATTTCTATGATGAGACCAGAATTCAAAGATTAAATTATGAGTTAAAACAACTATTACCAGGTGTGAGAAACATTCATTCCATTTCTCGACAGGGGAATGACAAAAAATCAAAGGACATTTTTTACTATTTTTTTTAAATAGTGCAAACCATGAAAAGTTTTTATTTTTCTATTTTACAACATTGCATAACACTTGTTAAGAGGTTAAACAACAATTTCTGTAAAAATATGCATGGCTTCCTGAATCTTTAGAGCTGATTTTGCTTTAAGGTGGATGTAGGGACAAACAGGGGAATGACATTTATCATGTCAAAAAATTATTTAAATGTATAATGATAATAGAGTGTTTATTTTAACTTATTTTACAAACATAAAAGCATGTTATTAACGCATTCTAGCGTCAGTTTTATTTCTATACTAGTTAGTTTGTTATTTTTGGAGCAAGGACAAGAATTTAGCAGTTTAGAGAAAATGACCCACATGTGCACAAATGTGCAGCATATACAGTATAAGATCATATTCTCAACTCGACCCTCCAGTATTATAATAGGGACACCGCCATCCTAATTATGCCAATGATGACCATATTGGACTATTGTCTACTTTTCCGGGGGTTTAAATTACAGGAAAAATCACGATATACAGCGACATTTGTCTTTTTCATTTAATAAACTACGTGCAGCGGGTTGCCACATTATTAGGGACATTTCTCAAATTTCCGCATTGTCTTTTTTAAACGCACTTTTTGAAGAAATAAACAATAAAACACATTTTTTTTAAAACTTCTGCATTGCTGCTGGTATCATTATTATTATATTTTAGAAGTGCAACATTACCAGTCTGCGTCATTAAAAAAATGTGAGGTTATTCTCCTGCTTTAGTCTGTAATGAGTAAAAACAGCTGTTGACAGAAGGTTATATACTAAGTATTCTAGAAATATTTCTCCGAACGTTTTGGTGTCCGCCATAACTAGTAAATAAATAACACTTATACATGAAGCAATGTTGCTACAATTTCCGATTAAATTTCAGTATTTGATTTATATTATTGCTTGATATTGTCAAAACTTTTTTTTTTAAAGAATGAGCAAGGGATTATCTATGTCGGCAAGGAAAGCCGTTTTACTACGCCACCACAGACATGAAACAGAACGCTTAATTTTATAGTTGATATGATCAGTAAAAACGTACAAGCAAAAAAAAAAAAAACCCTCAATGCTTGCACGTTCTCGCTGGTCCTACCAATTACAAAATGAAGGGGCTCGTTTCCGTTCCCAGTTTTCTACCACTGGTAAAACTGCAGTAGGGGGTTAGCAGAGGGTGGGCGAACCTGCGCAGGTGTCACGCAATGGCCTACGCAAACAAGTGATACATCTTATTCTTACTTCAAAAAGTGACTCTTTTATCTATATATGTGTGTGTTTGTGTTAGTGTGTGCTCATAAAAGTCTTTTGTGCCGCTTCAAAGCAGCACTAAGATATCTAAGCCTCATGATAACTGTAAGATACCCTACTGTTGCTCTGAGGGAACGATATATGTAACTGTGTCACATTGCAGTTTAGATATTGCAAAAGTGCTTAGATGATTGTAAATAGTATATGTTAAGGTACATATGATTTCTTGTATTGTTGAATTTTTCCTTAATGATCACATTCTAATCATTATTGAAACAGGCATTAAAAAACTGATTTTGTATTTCAAAAAAAAAAAAAAAAAAAACATATACATGCTGTCTGACAACGGATTTTATGGAAATGCACACACCCGGTTTACAGGCGGAAATGAACGCACCAATTAGTTTTTTAGAGATGTCAGCTTTTGCAGATGTGGGCTCGCCTATAAAATAAGGCAGAGCGTGATTCAAATGACCGGAACACGCGCATCAATATTTTTTACTTTTTCCTCTCATTCAGATAGGCTCCTCTTAATTGAACGTTTGCCAATTCCGTACAATACGTGGTTGAACTGTACTCAAATAATATAATGGCCGTTACACTTTAACAGTTACTTCAAAGGGTAGGGAAGAACTCTTTGAGGATATAGTTTTTTTTAATGTTTGATTTTGAGCAAAGTGGAGTAATTAAACAAGGTCTAAATAAGTTAAATTATAAAAGTTAAGCTAATTTTTTTATAGTTAAATTAAGTTAAGTTAAATTAAGTTATTTTTAATTTATTTTTTACTTTTTTTTCTTTGAATTATTACTCTGTTTTACTTTTATTTTTTGCAGATCATTATCTTTTTTTTTTTTTTTTTTTTTTTTTTTCAGTAGCAAATATTTTTATTGAAAATGAATCGATAAGCGTTCAACTTATTCACTACTATTACTATTTTGCATTTCAAAGGTTTCTAGTTCGTTAACGTCGATGAATAATTAATAAGACTCTTTATACATTAACCATGATATTTGAGTATTCCCAACATGAATACGGCATTATACATTGCATTTTGATATGCGCACTATAACTGGAATACATTACTATAAACATGATTATGCAATGGAACGGAAAGATAAACTCTGTGATGAAACATAATTCTTATAGTGATATATAGCGCTTACAAAGTGTGTAATTAAAATATGTCAAAATTTTTAATTGATGATTTTCAGGTGAAGGTAACTTACCATATTTAATCGACTTTATGTTTCAACCTATTAATTTAATGCTTTCTGCTTAAACCCTTTACGAAAGCACGGTGTTTTGTCCCAAAATGAATCAAATGTGTGTGTGTGTGTGTGTTTGTACATTGTATTTAAACATTTTGAAATCGGCGCTTTTTAAGAGATTTTAGACGAAAAGTTAGACTTACAATTATAACCTTTCTATTTATTGGGTATTAATATATCTCACGCTGTGTTATACGGTGAGTACGTTTGTTATAAGAGCCAAACATATATCTTTTAGTATTCTGACAAAAAGTAAGTAAAAGAAAATAAAGCAAAATTATTTAAGTAAAAACACTTTTCAAAACATGAGGAGTTATTTTTTATTCGTTAGGATAATTTTATGTGTTTCTTCTATTCGCATCATAAGCAAGCAAAAATACACATCGTTTGTGTGTTTGTTTCAATGATATTTTCCATAATAAAATTATGAGGTTTTCAGATAATAAAACTTAGGCATTGCATAATGTTTTGTTCCTGTGTGAGTTCAGTAAGAGTAAGTGAGAAAATGAGAATACAAATATTGTTGGGCCATTCCATCGTCACCTGCGGGACAAAAATACGCTTAAGTTTTAATTAACATTTCGTCATATCTTTTAATATTTTAATGAAGCAGGGGTTAGTAATTTTTTTAATCTTTACATTTGATGCAAAGATACTCCTGACACAGTTATATTTTTATTAAACTATTTTGTTATTTCAAAAATTATATTTACACGCGTCATGTGCGGGACATCTAAAGTCAACTTCAGGTAACTTGCTTATGAATAAGTTTATATTTTAGTTCTATTACTACATCATTGACGAAGCAAATTGTAGATTTTGAAAGCTATGGTTAACACGTAAAGGAAACATATCTCATTAGTTTAGAAGTAATAATTTAAACCATTGAAGAAAAAAAACGTATATGCCCATTGCCCATTCCATTGAAAATAGTCATTTTGTCCCGCACGTGACAGTTTCTATATTTCATTAAAAAAGAAATAATTTTTGAAGAAAGTTTTTGCTTAAGTTTGCCATGTGTTTGTGGTTTCTTATGCAACAAAATTTTTTTTTTCATCCTTTTAAATTATTATTTTTTGTGAAATACATGAAGCTTCACGTGCGAGTCGGAAATTTATTGTACTATGAAAATTGTAGTTGAGTAGTGTCTTTAGAAAACTACTCAAATTCAAAGTAGGGGAGGGTTCGGGCACAGTGAGAGAAAGCTATGTTTTGGATGTTTTAATTATAATCGGGAAATGATGCTGGGTACCCATAATTCTTCAGTAACTAGTATGGTGGATTCAAGGATATGAAGTTGTTGCTTATTTTTCAATTTAATGATAATTATTTATGATTTAATGATCGTTATTTTTCTCATTTCGGGCAAGAAATGTTTTTTTCCTTGACTTTTCCCGTGCATCGTTTTTTTTGTTTTTTTATAAAAATTTGGCATTTAATCACGTTCATTGTTCTACCTATGTAGCTAATTATCATTAAAAACATTTTGGATAGGCTTTAGAGGAACTTCTGAAAATGTTGAATTAGAAGAAAAAAACGGAATGGGGTGCAGTGAGACAAACGTAGTTGGGGCAGAGCGAGACAGTCTCAATGTGCCCCATCCTGCATTCTAATTCGAAAGGGTAGTTTTTTTTTTAATTTAATGTATAATCTAAGAGTTTTCAACTTGCTGTTTACTCACTTTATAGGTATATTTATCTAATTAAACATGTGAATTAAACTACGTAAGGCGAACATAGAGATATTTTCTGACTATTCCATAAGAAAACTTCTGATTTCATGTGACATTTTGAATAAAGTAGGTATGTCATGGGAATCTGTAAATTATCGATAACAATTATGCAACCGATTCATCTTGCACTAGTGTAGCAGTGGATGTTTTCCTAGGTTCTTAGAGCTTCAGAAGATATCCTAAAACCCAAAAGAGAAGAGGTTGAGTAATTAACAAAAAGCATAAAAAGAGGTAAAATTATCTTTGCAAGTAATACTCACGGAAAACAAATTTTGGAAGAAAAAAACACAAAAACTAGAGAAATGAAAAATAAAACGAAGGCTTTTTTGACACAATTGATGAGGAAGAAAACATTAAATGAGGGATCTGATGTTTTATCAGATCATATTGGCATGTGCGAAAATCCACCTTCTGGATTTGAAGAGTTAGGATACTTGAAATTCTGATATAATTTGATAGATAGATGAACCATTTTTTTAATGTTGGAAATGTTCTAATGGTAGCTGCTAAATATGGAGACCTGTATATTAGTTTTTTTGCGCAACAGTAAAACAATTTTAACTATTTTTATTTGACCATCTGTACAAGATGTTGCATTCTTTAAGAATAAAACATGATACAAAGCGAAATCAATCTTTTTTTGGTCTGTAAATTAATTAATTTATTTAGATGTGCGATGAAACTTGAATTTTTTTTTTTTTCATTATGATTTAACTTTGAGTTTAAATGTTGAATATAATATATTTCACTCAAACCTATATACTATCTGTCTGTGCCTTGTATTCTGTCTCACCGTTACCCTTATGAGGTCTTATTGTGCCCCGTATCTTGTCACACTATGCCCATGCGTGGGGTAGGGGAGACCGGAGTTAGTTGTTACACGGGGTAAGTTGTTACATTTAAATTTAAAATTAACTGCCGGCAGGAGCTGACTTTCCTTTCACTAAATGATAA
Source organism: Uloborus diversus (assembly GCF_026930045.1). Taxonomy (NCBI): domain Eukaryota; kingdom Metazoa; phylum Arthropoda; class Arachnida; order Araneae; family Uloboridae; genus Uloborus; species Uloborus diversus. The sequence goes on along the minus strand of NC_072731.1, from coordinate 99,023,546 downwards.
CACTAACTCATCTGCATTCCCTGTCGATCAGTGGAGTGATTGAAGTCAGTAGCAGGGAAAGTGCTCAAGGAAATCGAGGTGAAAGTTTTCCTTTTCAGGCAAGTGCTAACATAATTAAAAGTTTTGTACAAAGATATAATACCCGTAATATGTGCCAAGATTTGAAGTTCTGTCGTACGGGGCAAGTTCTTACAGTTTTGCTGGGGTTAGTTTTTACAAGTAACAACTTGCCCCATACAAGTCTTAATTTAATATTATGTTTTCTTTTTAGAGGTGATATGGCGGGGGAATAAAAAACAAGACGGACATTGGCAAAATACCTAAAGAAACACACCTGGAGGTGGGTAAAGAAGTAATAGCAGGTAGTTTATTACGAAAGGCAGCCGATCATTGATAAATAAATTTCATGATAATACAGAGATTCTGCAGTACGATGAAAAATAGAGGTAAGTAGTATTTCTGATCTGTTTCATTGCATGATTTATTTCATGTAAAATACTGTAGTTGGATAACGATAATAATAATAATAATAATAATAATAATAATAATAATAATAATAATAATAATAATAATGATGATAATCTCTTTCATTCTATGATTTAATTTAGTGTTAATATGCATGGTTGAATAAATAATAATAACAACAGTGATAATGATAATAAATAATGTATTACGTGGATGTAGGTCTTTCTCCAACGCTGCAGACAGTGCAGAAATGAAGACGGTCCGCAAGTGCAAACCATAGGTCAACGCCACTTTAACAAATACACCAGTAAAAAATATTTTGCAAGCCGAAGTTGGAAAATAAAAATCTGTGAAAAGGAAATTGTCTCTAACAGAAAAGAAATCAACGGACTCAAAGACAAAAAAGTGCGTCCAACCATTTTCATTCTTCGGACGAAAATGTTGAAGACTAGTTCTGCATAGAGTGCGCTAAACCGTACTCAGAATCCAGAGAAACCAACTAAATGGCTTCATTGTCGTAATTGTGACGAATGGGCACACGATTAAGGAGCTAAGTTTGATAAGTTATGTGCTTGTGAAAATTATATTTCTCGCGGAAATAATTATGATGATGATAGTTTATCAGAATACTTCATTAATGAAGTTAAAAAAAAAGTGATTTTAATTTTTAACGTGGTTAAGAATTCGTTAAATTGTAACAGAATAAACTACAAAATGTGTAAGATTCATTTCATCACTTATATATCTCATGTAACAGCTAACCCCATATAGTGCAACAACATACCCCGTGGTGGAGTAAATTGTTACAATGTACATGCATTCAAAAGACTTGAAATATTTTGGAGTAGTGACTTCTAATCATTAAAAAAAAATACGTTATGAATGTTAAACAATCTAGAAGCATTTTAAATTGTCACACATGTAAATACTTAAAACAGTTTAGCGTAAAAAATATTGAAAAAAAATTGTAACAACTAATCCCGGTCTCCCCTTTAGTGAGACAACATTTTACGTTTCCTTTTTTTTATATTTTCTCAAAAACCTAAAATAGAAAGGAAACTTTTTGTGTCTCAGAAGTGTGTATATTTAAGCTGCATTACAACTCCACCTTAAAAATTTTCTTGTTCAATTAAAGTTTCCAAATTTCTTGAATTTTAAAAATTTTGTCTCACTGTCCCCCCTCCTCCCCTGTTAAAACGTTAATTAAACTGTACACGTGGATTATCCCAAGATTTTCTTTTCTTCTTCTTAGTAATTAAGATGACATTGCGTTTTCAAAATGAACAAATTGGAAATTTGTTTTGAAATTACAGCACATAATGAAAGAGTAATGTATTTTATATTTTTTTAAATTGAAATATTGTTTTTTAACTCTAACAGTAAATTTGTGCCTTCCAAAAAAAAAGTGGAAAATTTTAACTTTTTTTTTTTTGATGGGGCGAAGTGCAACATTATTTATTTATTACTATGAATTATATCATTATTAGTATTGTTTTTTCCCATTTTTGTCGTATGACGCTTTCTAAATAAAAAGCTTAAGACTAGTTTTGCTTTCTCTTTCCTATACGTAGCGAAATTTCGTTTAATGCGATAACGTAATACTTTCACAGCATTCGAGATCTCCCGGCGCTTCAAATTGGAAGGAGTATTCACCAAACAGACGACGACAGCGCAATTCAATTTTAAAACCCTTTGACTCCGCGAGCTACGCCCCCTTATGGTGACAAGAGGAGGACACAAAGTTCTGCAAGGGGACGCTGACTAAGCATTGCTCCCTAATTAATGAGGAATAAATGGGAAGAGAATCCCATTGTCCTCCCCAACCCCCGCAGAGGCACGATGGGAATTTTAAGGGGTAGGAGTCACGCGTTTGAAGTTCATTTCACAATTTGCAGAAGATATCCGGGCCGAGGAATTCGTTAAAGTCATTGGCTATGCCGGAATCATTGGCATGGAATCGATGGAATTCTTTCCCGGAGGGGGTTGAAGTGATGGGGCTTATACTTTTCAATTTTAATGACCTGACGCGGAAGAGTATAGGGAAAATAAATCATTTTTTTTCCCTTTTTTTCCTGACATTTTTTATAAATTATTTTTTTCCTTGTATATTATAAATAGCAACCACCAACCATGAAATTCTTTAAAAATCAATAGTAGGTTTCGAGGTACCTCGTAAAAACGTTCAGCTTAAAGTTATCAAAGGCTGTTAAAATACTGTAAAAATACTTTCAGAAAAAAAAATTACTTTTTTTTCTTAATTCTGAAAATCTTCAAATGATAAATAATGTTAATTATTAAAATTTATAACACTTAAATTGTTCCTTTCAATAAAAAAAATCATTTTTTGCTATCAAAAAAAAAAAAAAAAAAAAACTAAGTGTAATACACATTTACAAGTATTTCAAAGTACGACTACCCAACTTACTTTTAAACAGAACTCAATTGCTCCTCTAAGTGGGCCGTGTATAGTTAGTTTTTTTGGCGTAAAATACAATAAAAAAATGATTTAGAAATTCATTTCGGTGTGGTAATAAAACTTTGGTGAGAAGGACTCTTTACGTCTAACCATGAGTATTGTGTTTTTAACTAGCTTCAAGCGTAAATAGTCATTAAACTTTTACAGCAGGAAAAAAAATCAGTTTTAAATATGATTTAATGCATGCACAATTTAAATTTAACACAAAACGATGGTATTAAAATATGGTTTTGTACAGTACTTGATCCTTAGCATTCTACGAAAATTGAGTTTTATATGTTCATATTCTCCATTACATTTTTAAAAGTTTATTCAAGCAAGGTTATGCAATGTCCTTACATAAATGGTATTGCCTACGTACATCAAAACTACACTTTTGTATATAAAGTGTTTAGTATCAAATCTGATCAATTCAGTTTTATAATCTTTACCAGAGAGCTAAAAAACTATACACGCTCTATACACTTACTTTTCCAAAATATTATGTTTTCTTCGGAAATTTACTTCGATGTCTAAATTCATTTTTGGAGAAATTAATAAAAGATAAAAATAATTTGGAGGATAAAATTAAATAAAATATAAAAATAATTTATAAAATGATTAAAATAAGTAATAGTTTAGAGATTATTATCTATTAATGTAATCTATTTAATAATTTATCTAAATAATTAATACATTAAAGGATAAAAATAATTTTGATTGAACTTGATTTTGAATGAAAATCGATCTTATCTTCATCATTTCCCTTTTCTAACATATTAAGCTTAAGTATTGGGGGAGAGCATGGTAGTGAAAGACGCCTTGATTGGAAGCATGGATTAGGCAGTGTTGGTGTAAACCAAGTTGTTGACACTGGTTTTTGACCATAAGTTCAATATCCTTTCCTTTAAGTCATTTTTTTCTGCTGAATGATGTCGACCAAGTCAAATCAAAATAGGAAAAAACAAAGAAAAAACTTTTTTTGAAACTGCATGGACTGAGTTGGTATTAATAATAATTTCTACAATTCTGAAAATTATATTTTATTTCAAATGATTTCTTGTTGAGCACATAACCTTATTCTATGTCTTCTCAAACAAGAACAGAAAAATGATTCTGTGCCTCCTATCTCCAGGAGACCTTTAGAATACGGAATGCTTGAATAGTTTCTGGAATTTATCCAAATGTAGAAAATTTTTAAAAAACTAAAGTATGTTATTCTTGTGTTTCCAATCCTGGAAAAATGCCAATACATTTTATTCGATGAATTGTAAAATCCGTCCAACTAGATGTGATTTAAAACTTCTAAGAGATATGGGCCATTCAGTGATAACTTGTTTACTCTTTGAGAATAGTTTTAAATACACAAAGAAAGAAAGAAAGGATAAGAAGTTAAAGCTGGAAAATGTGAGTATGAAATAGCATTTTGCAGTTTTGTTTTAAAATTCAAACGTAATTTTTAAGATTTATATTTATTTGTTTGCTTAGAAATTGAAACACAAAATAAATGCAGCCCTGTGTAGCTCTCATACTGCAGTGAGGTCAAACTCATAGCTTTTCTAAAGCATATGATTACTAAAAAAATATATACTTACGATTCACATGATACTTTCCTTTTAATTGAAAATAAGATTTTATTAATTTAATTTTGCTTTATTACGGGGGTTCCTGAACTTTTCTGACTTGCAGCACCAGTAGAATAAATTAGAATTTTCTCACAGCACCATATTATATCTCTGATAGATAAATATGCATTGATATCAAGAACACTTAGAGGTACCCTTCGCTCCACACTGTATCACATGCTTTAAGAAAACATGCTTCGGTTTCAAATAATTGTTTCAAAATTTGTCACTTTGGCAACGTTAGGAGTTCACAAGTGATGTCACCCATTGAGAAAGAGATAGGAGCTTGTGAACCACTGTCAATTTGTAAAAATGGGAGGGTGGGGTGACACTAAGTGTGACATCACGCCTCTTCAAAGAATTTGTTTATGAGATATAGCGTGACATGGGACATGTATGGGCAGCCAGCACAGTAAACGTCTTTGATTTTAATTTAAAAATTTTTTTCTTGTTTTCGTTGTAGCATTTTTTAAAAACTCTTGAAAACCTATTAATTAGAAAAATTTAATGATTTTTCAAAACAAAGAACATAGTTTGGAAAACAACGAAATCTTTCGAAGTGCGCTTTGTAATGTGTCTAACTCGTTAATATGAATCGCTCTCTACAGTCCTAACGCGACACACAAAATAGCGGCTCGGGGGGGGGGGGGGTATTAAACCTTTAGAAAATGGTATTTTCCTAGTTCAAAGTACCATTTCTTTTATAGAATTGAACAACACTCGCCTCACTTTTTTTTTCTTGGTACATTGTTCAAAGTTGTTGTACGTGGAAAAAAAAACCGAAGTAACTCTCAATTTTAAACTTTTTTAGAGATTAATATTTATTAATATTTATTAACTACACTTTCTCCTAAAATGATCTTCAGTTTATGGCAAGATATGAAACGATATTATTTATTTAGTATCATTTATTTACGTTTAAATTCGAAAAAGTACACATCAAAATTACACTAAATGACTTTGTCCTTCCATCGAATTTAAAGCAAATATTTTTTTTTTTTTAATTTCGAAACCTTTTGTTTTCTCTCTTTTTTTTTTTTCTCATTCTTACATGAAAGTGTTACCTGCTAGAAGTAACCGTAACCAATGCTCCAGGTAAGTTCAAATTATTTTACCAGTAAATTAAAAAAATAAATGCCTTGTCACGGAAATAAAAAAAATGAAAAAGAAAAAAACTTTTGATATTTAAAAATAGAGGCCAATTTTTCATCAAAGAAGTAATTTTGTTAATTCAGCTAACAATCAGCTATTGTGATTATTTATTAGTGGGAATATTATATTAAGCTCTTTTAATTAAAATACGGCTTGATTAGTAGTTTCAAATGTATGTTAAAAAATAGCATTTAGAATATTTGAGGATATACTGCAATGTATAATTTTGGTAGAATGCCTATAATTGATGTATTTGCCCTTCATCATTTATTTTTACCTCAAAAATAATAACATTGATAAGATCTTTCACGGAGTTGAGGCCAAATAGAACAATTTTCATTAATATAAAAGCCCAAAATTAATATAGGCCAAATAGATTAATATAAGCCAAATAGATACATTTTTCAGGGAATGTTTTTTCTTCGTTGCTACAATCTGAACATGTTAAGCATATAAAAACATGCTCACTTCTTTTTTTACATTGATTTACATCCTTAAAAAATCAAGTTCACGGAGGTGAGAAATTAAATTAGAATAACCATACTAAGTTTTTAAAGCAAAATCTTCTTGTTTTTCGACAAAATCACACATCTTCAACTATGGCTAAAAATAAACTAGGGGGCTTCCTTGTATCGTGGAAAATAAATGTTGATGTCATATATATATATATATATATAAATTAAATAACACATTCACCGCAACATTTCAATTTTGTTAATAATATAATCCGACCTAAGCCCTAACGTTATGCAAAAGCCCCCAACAAACATTAGAGATATTAAACGGAGGCAAAATTCATTTATTTCTAATCAATAATTTCCCCACCATTGTTCAACGAATTCCGAAATTCCAAGACTGTTGTTCATCAGCTTGTGAAATATCGCAATTAATGGTTCCTTCCTTTTCCCGGGAACATCATTCTCCGGATCCGGGCATAAAAACTGTTCCGGGAACAATGGGAATCCCTATCACTTTACCCTTCACTAATTAATGGGAAAGGCTTAGTCAGCATTTTTACCCCCGAAGTATTGCGTGTCGTTATTTTTACTGAATCTGCAGAAGCAAGACGCAGTTTAAAGTACCTGCTTTATTTAATAATAAAAATGTTATTCTTGAAATAGGAAAACTGATACTTGTTAAAAAACATCCTACTTATTGAAGCATAAATATATTTTTTATTATCATCTTACGTATAAAAGCATACAAAGGAACATTTCCTCGTCATAAACGCAATCATCATCAAAAATTAAAATTGAAAAAAAAAAAGAAATAACAATAACTTTTTTTTCTTTCCCTTTTTTGCATTCGTACCAGATATATTCAAAATAAAAGATTTTGTATACTTCCCTCTTATATGTTACACCACGATAAATTCAAAAATACGTATCTGTAAATAATGCGCACAAGTTTTTTGAAGAAGTTTGTAGAATTTAATCGGTTACAAAGATAATGGGATAAATCATTGTAAATCACTAACATCACTGCATCTGAAAGAAAACTAAGTCCCACAAAAAAAATAAATAAATAAATAAAAAGGTACAAACAGGTAAGTCTCACTTAAACCGAAAAAAAAATGAGATTTCATGTAAAACTAAGTCGTTTACATGAGATCTATGAGATCTCACAATGTTTTAGCTAGTGCTTTGGAAAGCACCAATTTAAGGGGGTCCGGGATACTTTTTAATATTTTTTTTAAACAGCTTCCAGTTTTGATTTTTTTTTGCACTGATTCATCATCTGTTTATTAAGCAAAATCATAACATAAATATTTGTTCTTTTTTTTGGTTAAATTTTTTTAATAGGGTTGCTTTAAATCGCAAAACCTCAAAAATTCTTGATGAATTTTCAAATTAAAAAAGATTTGCACAAAGATCTAAGCTTTAAAACTATTAATTCAATAAAAAATAGAATATATTTGAAAAAACATTTCGAACAATTCGAAGTTTTTTTTTTTTTTTAATCACATTTTTTGCTTCAAACGTTTTTTTTTTTTCTTTTTTTTTTTAAATTTGCGGAGTAAAACTTAAAGTATATTGTTTGAAAAAGATGTGCTCCAAATTTTACTACTTTATCTTTATCAGTTCTTGACTTAAAAGAGTTTGAATGCGAAACATTTGGAAAAATTGCATCATGGGAAAAAAAAACGCGTTATAAGTTTTAAACTTAAATATAATATTAGTTAAATGCATGAACGGAATAATTATACCTTTCGTTCTAATTCAGATAGGAACTAGATTCAAACGTACTTTTAAGCAGAAAAACATTGAAAAATTTTGAATCATAAAAAAAAAATTGTTTATTGGACCGTTTCAGTATTATCCATCCTTATTTCTGTGATAAATTAGCGATACCCACATAGCATTGTCCGTGGTGTAAAATTTAAAGGGCATTTGTTTCAACTGAATGTTTACTGGTAATTTTGCTTATGAGTATAGTGTTGTGCTAAGCACAAAAATCGTATTTGCACCTTTTATCAAAGTTAAATTACGGTTGCCAGGAGGTTCTTTGTCACAAATTTAACATAAAAAGAAAATTTCATCGTCATTAGTGAATAAGAATTAGCTTTTACAAAACTCCTAAAAAGTTTCCCTCTCGGTGCACAATTTTAAACGACAATTTCTAATCCTGAACGCAGCTGCAGATTGTGCTTAGCACGGCAGCATAACTGTTTATAAAAAATGCCACTTCACGAAAAACGATTTTGCTTTGCCTATGATTGATTACAGCAACCCATGCTTCTTCTGTTTTCAACAAGTTTTGATTTGGACTCGTCCAAGGCCAACCGCTAACAATCTTCAGCTGCATCGCATTTATATGCGCATCTCATTTAATGTGGCCCAACATTTTCCCCTTCAAATTTGGTGAAATATCACTAAGTTGTCATCAAATTATAGCCAAATATAAACGTCACTTTCATCCCATTTTTCCGTGATGTTACTGGTATTGTCAGCTTCTCTAAATTTACGATATGTGAATTTTAAAAATCATATTATTTCACATTAATTAAAATCCTTAGAATAGTTATCTAATAGGGAAATGTAGTATTTGATATACAATGCATTCAATGGATAGTGAATCAAGCATCAAATCGTAAATTGTCTAAACACAAATCTAAAAGGAAAACAAAGTAAAAAGACAATGAGAAGCCAAGGGTTTTAAGTATGAATTTTAAAATTTTGGAGAAAACCAGTACGAGTAAGTGAATCTCTCCTCTATCTTGGGGCAAGAAGTAGCACTAGTAACCCTGGTAGGGGCTGCTATACAGCACGCTTTAGATATCAATGAAAGTCTACCTAGAAAAGCACTTTTTGACGCGTTTTACGCAAAAACTTGAAAATGTCCTTTTACATCTCTTTGCTTCTCACTGCCTCATTTCTTGCTGGACATTTCTTAGTTCGTATTAAAATATTTCCAACGAGCAACAATTTTTTATTTATCTAATATATAAAAATCTCCTGTCACGGTGTTTGTGTTTGAACTCCTCCGAAACGGCTTTACCGATTTTCATGAAATTTCGTATATGTATTTGGTAAGTATGAGAATAAGACATAAGGTATTTTTCATATCGCTAGGTAATCAAGGTGTCCCTCTTCAGATTTTTTTTTTTTTTTTGGAAATCGTTGTAAAAACCATTGTTGAACCATTGTTGAAAATCATTGTTTTTTATTTTTATTTTAAAGTCATTGCAAAACTATAATTGAAATTCATCGTAAAAGTCTCGCTTCAATTGATCACTAACATTTCATTCGCAGACAAACCGAAGATGGCAACAAGATATTTTTAAATATAATATTATATAAATATCTCATATCACGGTGTTTGTGTCGGTGTTTGTGTTGTGTTTGTGTTTGTCTCAAACGGCTAGACCGATTTTATGAAATTTTTGGTAGGTATGAGAATAGTTCGTAAAGTGTATTTCATACCGATACGTAGTTAGGATGCTCCTATCCGAAATATTTTTGGCTACTAAATGTCAAAATGACCTCTGGTAAAACAATGATAAACCTCAGTGATTAACATTTTTTATTTGTTGCCTTCCTCTATTTGTTAACAAAACAAATGTTTGTAATTATTTTAAGCAAAGCTTTTACAGTGATTATCAATTTCCATCTTTGGGAAATTCGCGATAGAAAAATAGGACAGTGCGAGTAGGAGGGTGAAAATTTGCAGATGCCAAAATACAAACAAAAAAAAAAAGCCACCACAAGAAGAAATAGAAACTGAGTACATAGACATCGTAACTGAATCCCTGGCAGTTTCGGCATGACAAAACGGATTCTTTTTTACTTCCTTTTACAAAAAAGGAAGTATTGTATTCGCGAAAAAATTTCACTCAAAAATCGGCCTTAATTTCCATTTTGCGCACCTCCGAATTTTGAGTTTCTTTTTCATCCCGACCACACGTGGATATATGCCTAGGAACGTACAGACACCAAAAATACCCATTTTGACGACCCCTGAGTTAATTACAACAAGTTTTTTCGTTACGTCCATATGTACGTATGTATGTGCGTTTGCATGTATGAGTGTACATACGTATGTGCGTATGCGCCTACGTATCACGCATAACTCAAAAACGGTATGTTCTAGAAAGTTGAAATTTGGTACGTAGACTCCTAGTGAGGTCTAGTTGTGCACCTTCTCTTTCGGTTGCATTCAGATGTTCCTAAGGGGTCTTTTACACCTTTTGGGGGGAAAATCATTGTTACTTTCAATGCTAACTCAAGTGGTGTTATAATTTGTCAAACACTTGGCGATATATCGCCAAGCTTTTGGCTGCCAAGTTTTGTCGCCAAATTGGGGATAAATTTGGCGATTTTTTTTTTTTTTAATTTTTAAATCTGGTTTCAATTTGGCCCTTGTTGGTGATATTTAAAGAGTTAACCACAGAATTACATTAAAATTGCCAATAATGGGGAAATAAAACTGTGCAAAACGTTTTTTTTTTTTTTTTTTTGCTTCGGTTCGCAAGAAACTAGGGGGGGAAATATTTAGTATTTCCTGCTTACTCCAAGGCGCTATAATTTGCGTAAAAGGAAGTCATGTGATGCACACATCAGCTCGTTTTTTGGATGCTCCCCAGGTGGAAAAAACAAAACATTTCTCTTTTTGCTAATTCTCAAGCATCTTTTGGCATTGCAGCAACTTTATTGTATGGCGGCAGAGCTATTCTTGCAGCATTTAAGCTGGCACTTGATATTTAAAATAACCCTGACGTAGTGTGCTACAGAACAAATTTAATTGTAAATGGCCACAGTACTGAAATAATGCAAAATTATCACCTGAGATGAATGCAATATAGCGCACAAACATTCGCTTGAAGAACAGTGAACAGAACACTGAAAGATATAAAAAAAAGTGATAAACTATTCGGCGGCACTTGGTTACTCCTTTAAGGTCATTTCAGACAAATACTTCCCCTCATTCCACGTTCAATGTACACTGACCAGATCAACGCTTGATTGAAATCATTGCAACTGTATCATAATTTTTTAAAGTCCTGCAAAAAATGAACATGCGTGTCCAAAGCTACAAGATATTAAGGTTGATATCTATGAAAATACTAGAAGCAAAAAATTTCCCACTAATTTCTGCACTATCGTTGATTCTCAAAATGCGGTAATTGACCGCATATTTCCGAATGTACGTACACAATACATTAGTTATGTGTGGCTAGCAGAAAAAACATTTTAGCAGCAAAAAATATTTATGTCGAATATTTAAACTTTAAGATGCAGAAGTCATTGCTTGGTGACTTGGTACCATACAAATCGATCGGTACAGTTTGCGATGCTAACAAAGCTGAAAATTATACAACAGAGTTTTATACTCACAGAATTTGTCAAGCATGTTCCGTCACCTTCTATGACTATTAGTTGGATCCCCGGTTATTGTACCTCGAAATTTGAACCTACCATGGCTGTGCAGTCACACGCCGTCGGTCCCCTAAAAAATGATGAAAAACGCTATCGAAGCCACCATTTTGAATGTTGAATTCCAAGCCAAAAATATTTTGCTGCAAAGAATTCTAATGATTCCCCCAAACGTGCCAATTGCATAACCTGCATCCTAAAACCCAAAACCCTCAGTCATAAAAGGTTATGATATCTAGTTTGCCCGCCAAGTATCTGCCAAACTATCATCCTCCCTCTTCTCCTTTTTCATCACAGCTACTTCCATTAGAACCTCCTCCCACCTTCAACTCCTCAGAAATATGGATAGATCTTTTAAATTTTTTATCTTGTTTGGCGGGAAGCTTTTTGCTCGGGATAAACAATTTAAAAGATCTATCCATATTTCTGAGGAGTTGAAAGTGGGAGGAGGTTCTAATGGAAGTAGCTGTGATGAAAAAGCAGAAGAGGGAGGATGATACTTTGCCAGATACTTGGCGGGCAAACTAGATATCATAAACTTTTTTGACTAAGGGTTTTTGGATTTAGGAAGCAGATTTTTTTTTTTTTTTTTTTTTTTTTCTGTGCGGAAAAGTTAAAAGTTTTCTTGGCGGGGAAATTTTAACAACAGGGTTGTTTTTGATGAGATATCACATATTTTTGCATTGATATTATTACTTAGTCTGTATTTTTAGAATTGAGGAGTTCAAGTCAGAAAATTTTCAATTGAAACAACGCTGTTTTGTGTTTTTAAGGAACAATAATGGCTAGTCTAATTTTACGTCAAGTTATTTTCTGACTATTAAGATTCTATGTTCATTTTGCGAGAATTGGGTGGTTTAAATTTTATTGCAATTCTTGTATCCTCTCTGTTGCAAATAAACTTCTTGGATAATAATATACTATATTTTAAATTATATTGTTTTCGCGTATTTTACAACTTCGGAATAAATTCTATTACAGTTTCTTTATTTGACAGATTATTTAACATTTTCATGAAGGTTTCTTTAAATGTTTTACAGCTTGAGGGCTATTTTAATCTAGCTTTTCATTTTTTGTTTAATTACATTTTTTCTTAAATCGTGGATTATTTTACGTTTTACGGAATAATTTTAATTGTTTGGTGATTTATCTTTTTCTTGATAGAAGTCCTTGTCTTGTTTAATACCTAGTTTTGTTTAAAAGTTCATTTAAAAAACGAAATAACGCATGTTATCATCAAGCAAAAAAAAAAAAGCCATTAAATATTTTTAATTTGAATGTGGCAGAAGATCTATACAATTTTACTCGACGTCAAATCGCGGATATTCCAAATTTGCCATAGCGAATGCGCATGTTACGCGCGGACTAAGATCATTAAAAGCCTTGCTTAAATTAATTGCAAAAAAATTTTCAGCTAACAAATTTCTGCAAAGCACGGATATCCACACACGTATTTTATATATTTTCAATTTATTATGTGTTTTTTGTGAAAAATCCATTAATTTAGAAAATAAGCAAACCAATAAAAAAAGTACTTTTTTTCGCTTTCAAATAAAAAGTTATATGTGCCGTATTCATATGCGTACAATTTCATATAATTTGTCACGTAAAATATTGTAATGGTTTAACCCCAGTTTCGCGCCGACATTATAAATTTCTTCCCTCCATAAATATATCAAAACTGAAAAACAGGTGGAAGGAAATTTCGTATCGGCAAAACTTTGGGGGGGGGGGGGGGAGGACAGCATTCTAATCTCATTCATTAACTTGTTTCTTTGCTTAAGTATAAACAAACAACATAGAATCTTAAAACAGAAAGCCCAATGAGCTAAATCTGCGCGCATGTGCAGTAGCTGTGGCAAATTTGTGATATCCGCGATTTAACGTCTAGTTGCAACTGTTGGATATGTATTAGTCTTGATTAAATTTCATTCCCCTTCTGTTCTAACCTTACAATTGCAGTCCGAGATAAACAAAGCCTATGAGCTGAGAGTAAGTACATAAGAATTTACGGAAAATTAATGATTTTTCACAAAAGGCACATTAGTAGGGTAAAAGGAATGTGTGTGCGAAATTTCAGCTTGATTTCTTTTTTCGTCTGGTGTGTAGCCCTGTCAAAGAAAGCAAAAACTTTTTTGAACAGCGATTTTATAACTTTAATACCTCCTCCCCCTGATGGTCCAGGGGATTGTATTTTGGTTTACGGCGTCAGGGGCCACTAGAGATTGAGTGTACCAAAAATCAACAGCGGGGGTCTTCATGGGGCTGAGATAAAGAGAAATGAAAAACCCAAAAAACCACAATTTGTTCTGTCGTGTAATCTTGTTCTTGGTCGCTTTTATTTTTTTCGTCTTTGGCGGTGGATTTGCTTCTGTTGGCTGCTTACGTTTGGTTTCCTTGGCGGGGCGGGACGCTCCCGCGTCCCGTGATTTGCAATGACAATCAATAAGTCGTAAGGATAAACGATACATGTGTTTGCGGCTTAGATTTGGGCCACTTCTAAAAGTTAAAAAGCATGAGTTTTGTGCATGAAATAGATAAAAGACAGAAACAACGTTTAAAAGCACAATTAAATATGCATTTTAACTTTTACATCTTTTATTTGTTCTTTGAAACGTTTTTTCTGACTTTTATACACCTCTAAAGGGCACACCATGTTTTTTACACGGAAAATTATACGCTAGGTTGGGCCGAAAAAACATTTATTTTTAATTTTAATTTAAATGATTGGTAGTGCAGAAAGGGTACCATTGGTGAAGCAAAGTGCACATAAAAAATTTAATTGTTTGCACAATTTCTTGATCTGCTGCAATTGGGTTGAAGTTTAAAAAAACTGCTGTTTTTTCATGTTTTTAACCAAAATTAGTAAAAATATTATGTTTCTATTTTCAATGATGAGTTGCGTGGAAAAGGTGCTATTGGTGGTAATAAACACCCATAAAAACATTTAAGGTGTATATCATAGTTCTTTCCTTTGCCACAAATGAGTAAAAGTTTTGGCAATTTTGAGTTTTTTTACGTTTTCAGTACATTTTCGCAAATAGTAAAAAAAAAAAAAAACCGTCATATTTCTCTGCATTAATTATATAGTTTTAGCACATGTGATGCATTTTTAAGTGTGTGATGTATCATAAATTAACTACTTATTACGTATAAAGTTTTAAATTTGAAAGGTGCTATTCGAAAACTTTGTACAGCTACGTTCAAAATTAAGGTTAAACAGCAAAAAAATTACACAAAGAAATAAAAATGGTGTGGATGAACAGAAAATTTCTGCTTCTGCTTTCAACAGAGAGTTCTTGTCTACACTGTTTTAGGTAATAAAAGCTATTTTTGAATTGAATTTCTGTATTTTAGCGCTTTTACTTCTGTTGCAGTATTGCTACAATGAAAACCAATTTTCTTTAGTGGCAATCTGCAAATTCCGTGCCATTTTAAAAGTATTTCTTATTAGTAGTATTTAGTAGTATTCACACAGCTGGCGTAGGACTTCAGATTCTAAAATTGTTTCAGATACTATGTTTATTTCAGTTTGTAGTGACGAAAGACAATTCTTGATTCGAGGTTGGCTGACATTGGTTGAGAATCTAACCGGGAGCATCGTATTCAGTTAAACTAAATTTTAATTTTCGAACCTAAAACCTTAAATACTCAAATTTCTTGACCCATTTTTTTCTTTTAATTGCTGTCTATTTATTCAATTAATGTTCATCACAATGTTTTGATTCCTTGGTTTTCGTTAGTTTCCAATGCTGTGGCAGCATTGTAGTGAATTCTTAGGTTGGCCATGTTATTTACTATTATTTTACCCTTTTGCGTACCCTGATCGTTTCTTTTGGTGATTCATATGGGCAGATCAATTTATATTACGAACAGTGCAAGACATCCTGAGGAATCTGTGGGTTTCGAGGTACGCGCAAGCAAAGAGTTCTGTAGGCAGCTGTGAGCTACCTAGACTACGTAATAGGCCCTGGTTGGCTGTCTTCTCTCTGGAGAGCACATTCCAATTGAAACAGTTGCACAGTTGTTTTTGATCAGTGCTCAAATTTTTGGTATTTTCCTCTTTTTTTGCCAGTGTGGAAATGCATGACAGTGGTAAAAATGATATTATAAGTAGCTTTTTGCATGCCATCAGCTTGGAATTGGATTGGGCCAGAAAGTAATTAGTTTCAGTACTTTTCTGTCTTAAATTATCAGGTGTCAGACCGGAAGTTTTTCGTGCGTATGAAAAATGTACTCTAAATGTTATAGTTCTTTATTTATTCCCCTCTTTTTTCAACACCTGCAATGACACCGTTTTTTTTTTTTTTTTCTTTCTTTCCATGTTATTACGGGAGTGCCATTTCGCGCGACGGTTTTGACTTGAGAGATAATAACTTTGTTCTTATTTTAAAAGATTTACTAGTGATTAAGAACAAATTCTGCTTTACTCCCGTTGGTTTTGAGCGCAAAGCAAACGGAGAGCTGCACTAAGTTTTCTAACAGTATATTTCAAATTTAAAAATTTATACGCAATAAGTAGTTAATTCATAACACACCATGCATCTAAAAAAGCATCAAATGAGAAAAAAAAATTCTAATTACGGCAGAAAAATATGGCGAAAACAAAATTTTTACTATTTGAGAAATTTTCTTGAAAATGTTAAAAAAACTGAAAATTGCCGAAACTTCTACTCATTTGTGGCAAAGGAAAGAACTATACTACACACCTCAAATTTTTTATTGGACTTTAAGGCCACCAATGGCACCTTTTCTACGCAACTAATCATCGAAAATAAAAATATACTGTTTTTACTAATTTTGGTTAAAAACATGAAAAACAGCTATTTTTTAACCCGATTGAGAAAAATCAAGAAATTGTGGAAAAAAATTCAAAAATTTTATGTGCACTTTGCTCCATCAATGGCACCTCTTCCACACTACCCTTCATCAAAAAAGAAAAGTTGTTTTTCGGTCACCCTATTATACGTGGCATGTTCTGACGTAAGCAAATCATCGATGATCTTCTTTGTGTTGGCTAAAGACAGACTGACAAAAAAATATCGTTCACTCAATATCACCTCGAAATGAATGTTGATTTTCTTTATTTCATTGTTATACTTTAGGATAAAAAATATATCACTTTTTTCGCACTACGTTTAAATTTGAAGAGATCAAACAATGCATGAAATGTTCGTCACGTTTACGAAATACATTACATTGAGAAAATGAATGGTTGGTGTTTTTTGTTTTTATATTCGATTATCGCCTTCCACAGCGATTCATCGTAATAGATTACATCCCAACTCACTTGCAATACATTCGTTATTTTTTTTAAAATTAAAACCGAAATATTCACTCGGAATAATTTATGTGGCACAACAAAGTTTTCCGGGTCAGCTTGTATTATTATAGTATATTGACATTCGGATACATATTCGTATAGTTGATGCATAAAAAAATGACACCTAATGTATTCATTTTTATGCCTAAAATATTGTGCTTGGCGTTACCATAACGCCTGTAATAGGGAAAACCTCACCTGGCAGAATTGTGGTGGCTAAGCAGATCTTAATCACAGCATTGAAATGCTGCCAGGTTAGGCTATAGATAAAAATTATTATTTCTGACACCGTCTCTTATGGGCTACTTCATTTTAGTACATTTTTGCTTAATTGGTACCTAAAGACGATCCTAAATCTGTGCTTAACTGTTCATATATGAAGATAAAGTGGAAAAAAAAACTGAGTTTAGGACTCAAACATGACAAAACATTTACAATTTTATTTTTATTTAATCTAAATGAAGAATGAGGAGCTGTTTAAATTTGGTTTTCTGAACATTTTAGTACACACAGTAGGTACAGTAGGTAGTACACACAAGGGGACTCATGTGAATACGGGACACAGTACCAGTTGTACCTCTAGACAAACAGTTAGAGCAAAAGTCATTTTACATTTATGTAATGGCAACTTCTTTGATTCAACATGTGTTGAAAAAAATATCACTGTCTTCTTCACGTGAAAACATTTAAAAAACTAACTGTTAATGTAAAGCTTAGTGTTAAGAACCATTGTATGAATATTCAAAAAAAAACTTATGTAATGCTATTTTTTTTTTTTAAATAAATGAAAAATTTCTAATTTTTGCGAGTTATCTATAATATACACGATGGGGCACTTGTGAACACAACAGCTAGAGACACAAGTGAATAGTTCCCATAGCCGCTCTCCGTAATATTGTTGTTAGTGTAGGATAGTGTAAGCGTTAAAAAAATTGTAAATATTTATAATTATTATTTTCCTATAATGAGTTTGAACAGTTATTGCCGATTGTCATTAATATTATAAAATATGTATTTATTTATGTTTAGTATACTTAATCTTTATTTTATTTATTTTTTTGTTGCTAAATAGTTGATGAATAATTTAGTGTTTTATAATACTTACAGGGGAAAAAAACACAAAATATTTTCATTTAATTAAAAACTGAAGTTCAAAAATATTTTTAAATACGTTATTTGCATTATGTAATCACAAAGTTTTTTCTAATATATTCAGAGATCAGACAGGCTACTAGACTTCAGAATTTGACAGTGGTCATTTATATACCCGGGGAAAAATATTTTCATAGTGAAAGTAGTTGTGTAGTATTTTCTTGTAGTAACAATTACTGTACAATTGAAACTGACGCAGTATAGGTTACAGACGCTTCAACGTATTTGTTATTTAGGCTTATGTTTCATATTAAAGAATTTTCCTTTAAAATATGATGCTTCTCCTGCATTTTTTACTCGTGTTCTTATGTGCCCCAAGCCTGTTACCATGTACCCTCTTACAGGGGCATATGTGAACAATTGAAGACTTTTTCTAAAAATATCATGAAGTAAAAAAATATTTTTTTAAAAAATCCAAAAAATATTCATTACACAAGGAAAAGTTAATTTAATCATAGGGACACTTTTGCGCGAAGAAATTGAGAAATACTTTTTGAAAAATAAAGAAATTAAAAAAAAAAAAAAAAAAAAAAACGTATGTGCTCCCTTTTCCTCTATATGTTCCTTGTCCAAGTGGAAGACAGTTTTATCAAGAAATGTAACTATATCTTTGTCACAAAATACCAACTTTAATTAATTGTAATTAATAAATTGGGAAAGTAAAGCTTATTTCATCATTGAAAAGCAAAACTATTCAGTCTAACCATGTATTTATTCATATAAATCTAAGCCATTAGTAACTACATTTAATTTCTGAATATACTCAATAATTGAACTTCTTACATATGTTAAATCCTGTCAAAAACAATTAATTGAAAATATGCGTGACTCATAAAACTCACGCACACATATTTAATTAATCCACGTTTGACATACGTTTGTAATAACGGGAAAAACATGATATGATTTCACCTTCAACTGTGCTTGACATTAATCCCCACATACTTGAAACTGTTTCTGTCAAAATGACACTTCAATGCGTCGACTAATTTCATCTCGCTAGACGTTTGAGCTATGACTGCTCGAGTGTAATACGAATAGGATTTGATTATGTATTAAATTTGCATAGCACTGTTGTCAGTTTTTAAATCTGTCACTAGACAGATATAAGATTTAAATTAAAAAGAAAAAAAAATATTTTAGATAAAACAGAATTATTGAAATGTGGTTTTATTAATGTCTTATGGTTAAACTGGATTGTTTTACTTAAAACAATTACAAATCTATTAGATTAAAAAAAATAAATGTGTTGTTGTTAATGTCTTGTGATTACACTGTGTTAGTCAGAAAAATAAAATAAAATAAAATAATATATTGTATAAAATATTTTTTTAAATACTGTTATCTATGTCTTGTAATTGCACTGTATAATTTCGGAAAAATAACAATTCTATTAAATAAGATTAAATTATTAAACTGCGTTGTTATCATTGTATTGTAATTGCTCTGTGTTGCGTTATTTAGTCAGAAGAAGAAACTTCGATTAGATAAAATAAAATAATTTCAATATGTTGGTAATAAAGTATTGTTATTACACTGTGCTATTTTGTTTATTCAGAAAATAATCTATTAGTTCAAATAAAATAATTTAATTATGGTTTTATCAAAATCTTGTTAAAACCCTTTATTATTTTATTCAAACAGTAAAATTGTGTTTAAATAGAAGCAATACTTGTTAATGAAACTCCAAATTAAGTAAAGCATCACTGGTTAAAATACGGGAATAAAATAAAAGAAATGAGGGGAAAATGGAATTTTAATTGTGTGTGTGTGAGTGTGTGTGTTTGTACTTCCTTAGATTCATTTTGGTTTTAACAGATGACATCAGTTACTTTATTGGCAAAATACAATGTTTAGCCATATCCTCCACGGCTTTGCCCGTGGTAAGCAGTTAATGTTACCATCAAGTGCAGTGCCACTAAAATCATTCACAGCGCAGGACTAGCTATTCATTGGTTGACCCATCACCCGTTGATACTGGTTTATTCCATGAAAAGTTCTTTTCTGCTTCGGAAAAAATGGATGTATCATTTGGAAAGCAATCCAATGCTACCTAACTCAAATTAACGAAAAAAAAGTGTTTTGACTGTAAAAATAAATTGTTATTCGGAGTTATTTACTCGGTAAAAAAGCTTTTGCCTTCATTAAAAACGGGAAAAACGAAAAATTCGCTAAATCGCGACACTCGTTAAATAAAGGTTCGTTAAAGCGAAGATCGACTGTAATTGATTAGAATCGAAATAAACCGTGAAAAATCGAGGTAAAAGTGCTTATAACTCCAGTAATGACGAGTTTAGTGAATTGAAACAACAACTATCTTACGCAAGAAATCCGCTCTTTCGAATTACACATCTTTACTAATAATAAAGCTGAAAGTATCTCTGTCTGGACGTCTGGATGTCTGTAGGATGTCAGGATCACTGTCACGCGCATAGCGCCTAGACTGTTCGGCCAATTTTCTTGAAATTTGGCACAAAGTTAGTTTGTAGCGTGGGAGTGTGCACCTCGAAGCGATTTTTCGAAAATTCAATGTGGGTTTTTTTTTCTATTCCAATTTTAAGAACAAAATTATCATTAAGATGGACTAGTAAATTGCGAAATTATCATAATGTGGAACCGTAACATGGGCACAAGCCAATTGGGGATATACGAAATTATAATAATGTGGAACTGCAACATGGGTACAAGCCAATTGGCGAGAAAATTCACCATACATTATTTGTAAATATACAGGCTAACCAAAATATCTTTTAATTTTTCTATTGCGGGCAAAGCCGTGCCGGTACCACTAGAAATATATAAATATAAGTAAAAAGTTTGTATACCCTCCATACTGAAGAATTTATTTAAAAAAATTGTATTAAGATTAAAAACACTAACGATTTTTTTCTAACATGTCTGTAAACTTTTCGAGTTCCGAAAATAACAAGCTTAAAAAATTTTAGCCAAGTGACTTATATTATGAATGGATGAATAAATATTTATCTCGATATTTAATCGTTTGCACTGCCTAATGCCAGTAGTGCTTTTCAGATAGGTTCTAAAATTTTCATAAATGTATAATACTGGCAGCTGAGTTTAAAAAGAAAAACTGTAAACTTTACAATTCTAAATTGTAAAATTTTCGGTAATATACGGTTTTTTAAAGGAAATGCCCAGTAAAATTTCCAGTATGAAACTGTAAAATTAGCAGTAATATACTGTTTTATGAAGGACTTGACCTGTAAACTAAACAGTGATAATATGTAAAATTAGCAGTAAATACTGTTTTGTAATGGAATTGCCCTGTAAAATTAACAGTATCAAGTTGTTAAGTTAGCACTAATATACTGTGAAATCCGCTGTACTGCGGCATAAAAGTAGAAGTAGTATACGGTGTTCTAAATGATTTGTATAGTTAAGTTAACAGCAGTAAATCATAAATTAAACAGTTATAAATTTTTATGCAAAAAGGTTTTTTTCCCTATCGTTGGCTCTTTTCACAGCCGAAATCACTGCTTTGACAGCTGAAGAACTATATAGAAAAATAAAGCAATCGATTCAATAAGTAGGTAGTAGAAAGTAACCTACATAAGAAATCTGTGTTCCTTTTCTAAAGTTTTAAACAACAAAAATAAAGTTTTAGGCTATGAAAAGCAACAAAGAAAGAGATATAAAAGACTTATACATAAAAAGAATTAACTGCTGCTAAATATATGTTTTATTGATTTTGACCCTGATTATAAACACCTGTTCAAGGGAAAAAATGCGCCTTTTTTATTTCTATAAAAAACTTTTAGCTCCATTGCAAACTTAAAAATTTACAAACAGAAGGACATTGCAAAATATGGTCTGAAGCTTTATTTTAAGAGCAGTTATAGCTTTTTTATGAAAAAAACTTTTTGATTCACGAAGGTAGTAAAAATGAAAAGGTTTATATATATATATATATATATATATATATATATATATATATATATATATATATATATATATATATATATATATATATATATATATATATATATATATATATATATATATATATATATATATATATATATATATATAGTGTTAAAAATTCTGTAAATAGTAATTATTGTAGTAACGTAACCTGTAAATAGTTTCCCGTAATGAATACACAGCCTCTATACATTCGGCAGAAGTATACGGTCCCCTATTTCTTCATTGATAAGATTTGTGAATGAAAAGAAATAAGAAAGTGTGGAACGGTGTAGCATTTTCTGGAATAGTTGAGAGATATCTTTCGGTGTGTATAAAAAGCCGTTACGCATGATAAAAAGATAGTTTCGATTGAGAATTTGTACTGAGAGTGAGTGTATTAGCTCTGTTTATTGCAAGGCATTTCGCTGTGTTGTTTTTCATATTTGGAAGTAAATACGTGTGTAACCGTTGAGTTTACGGTGTTGTGTGATGTTTGCTTAATTGCTGATGATTAATTTAGCAGTTGTTGACTATCTTTCCTGTACATAGTGTAAATAAATTTCCTATGTTTTTTATCAAGAACTGTGTCGTCCTTTCAAGAAAGATTGGAAGTCGCACCGGATCCGTTACAATTGGCGCCCAACGTGGGACTTCTGGACTTTCTTGGAGTAAGTGTGACTTTGGACATTTTTTTTCATAAAGACTTTTAATTTGGATTTATTTTTATGCTGCGCAATGGATGACCAATTAAAACAATTTCTGGAAGCAATTAATGCTGTGAAAAGTGACTTGACTGAAAGTTTTGCTGCTAATCAAGACCAATTAAAAAGTGATTTGACTGCAAGTTTTACTGCCAATCAAGAACAATTAAAAATGAATTAGCGACTAACCAAGAACAGTTAAATAGTGATTTAACTACTAAAATTACTACAAGTCAAGATGAAATGAAAAGTGACTTAACGTTGATGAAAACCATGATGGAGAATCAACAAACCGCCATGGGAGATAAAGTTGATGCTCTGGAAGAAAAATTTGATACCGTTGAGAGCCGATTTAATGCTGTAGAAAATAAATTTGAAGAAGATAGAAAATTTCATCTACTTAAAGAAGAGATCTTTAAAGATATGGAAAGGAGATTGGCGACCGCGGAAAGCAGCTCTGCACAGTTTGGCGCTCCCACATCGGTTGCTCGACCGTCCATTAAACTTGCCACATTTGATGGGAGAACTTCGTGGCAGGTTTACAAAACTCAATTCATGATAGTGGCGGAATCTAACGGATGGGACTCTGCTACCAAGGTCTGCCATCTTGCAGCATCCTTGAGAGGTGACGCAGCGGACATTCTTCAGACCCTTCCGGACAGCCAGCGCCTGGTTTTCGCCGCCCTCACATCTGTTTTAGTCACTTTTTTAGCTATCTATTTATATACAGGGGGTTTATATAACTTTAAGTTACTAAAAATTTAAGGTAAACAAAATAAAGCTAACTATTGAGCTTTAACGCCAAGCTAACTAGGTAGACTTGACCTAAAGACGAATTTGATGTTTTTTCAATGAATTATATTTTTGAAAAAAAAATTGTGATTTAGGCCTAATGATTTAATTTTATTAATCAAACTTGCTAAAAATTAAAGGTAAACAAGAGAAAGCTACTTCTGGAGCTTTGACCCGTACTAACTGGGGAGACTTGACCCAAAGAATAATTTAATGTTTTTTCAATGATTATTATTTTTTTTTATGAATATCTAAAACAGACTTGAATGATTAGCTTCTATTTAAGCAATAACTTTAATATTGTGAATATGAAGGGGGATTTTTTTTTAATCTTAAAGAATAACTAACATATTCCTTTTTGTTTGGCAAATAACTAAAATACTAATGGTCCTTTTAGTACTTTAGGCTCAATTATTCGTTTCTCTATAAAATAACTGAAATAACGTTTAGGTCTTAGCTGATAAAGTTTTGAATTAGGTTGTCGGTTTGTATTTCGGAACCATCGTTCCTATCAATCCACAGCCCATCGAGTTCTTTGAATCTTGAAGTTTGGCATCAAAGTGTTTATGATGAAGACAAAAACTATATTAGAAATATTGAAAAGTGTGATTCTGTACTTCAGACTTTCCCTGCACATAAAAAGTAAAAATATGTCAGATTTTCAGATCCGTGTAAAGTAGCGAAACATTGGAGAATTTCGTTTAAACCTGTAACGGAGATTCAAACCAAAGCCGGGTAAGATCTTTTGCATTTAAATGCGATGAGTTCCTTAGCAGTTGAGTCCTTAGGGAGATTATTTTCACAATAATAGACGATTTTTTAAGAAAGTCTTCGGTTTATTTCTTCTTCTAGAACAGAGAGATTTGCGGGAAAGAAAATAAAAGAAATCCAATCCGATGACGGAAAGGAATTTATGAACTCCGGGTTTAAAGTTACTTAAACGACCATGGGCATAAGAATCGAAAAAATCAAATCCTCCAGTTAACAAAGTAGCGTCATAGAACACTATAACTCAGCATTAAAGAATGGAATTAGGACACTTTTAAATGAATTGGGTATGCTTCAGCAGTTTTGAGCCGAAGCAGCTGCTATGTACTTCCACTACTTACGGAAAAGAGCCTATATGAAATAAAAAAGCAAAACCTCTTTTGAGCTATTTGGGGGAAGAAAGCCATCTATTAAACAAACACTCCGTGTTTTCAAATGCATTTCGTATATTGAAATTCCGAAACAGAAAATAAACAAATTATGTATGAGAGCTAAACAGGGAGTCATAGTAGGTTATGGGTTTCATACAAAAGGTTATAGAATTTGGGATCTCAAAAATCGCAAAGTGACAGAAACCCTGAATTCAATGAAATAAATTCTGGGCAAAAGAAAAAAAAAACAGGAACGGGGGTCAGAGGGATACAGTTTTATTTAAGCACTGAGTAAATCTGAAGTAGAGGAAGATATCAAATAATATTCTGAAAATTATTAAATACCATGGAGTGAAATGGGTTAAAGAAATATCAAGGCAAACTAGAGAATGCAGGGATATGTATTATTCTATCGACACGACGCTTCTAAAGTCCGAATCGCGAAGCTGAGGTTTATTATTCTGAAGATAACATTGAATATGCCCCAAAATATTTTGATTTAACTTGTGATGATAATTCGAGAAAAGTATCATATTCTGATGAAGATAGGAGGATAACTCATGTAAGCTAGAAGCTAACATTTCCAAAGCTGTAATTCCTTCGAATTTGAAACAAAGTTTGGGAACGCCAAAAAGTAAAGATTGGCAAAACACAATGGCTCAAGAAATTTAGGTGATCTGAGAAAGAAACGTTTACGAATTGGTTCCAATGCCTGAAAATTTTAGAAAGAAAAAAGGGTATAGATGGGGTTTTTGATTAAAAAGCAAATGAGCAGAATGAAATAATGCGCTTCAAGGCGAGACTGGTAATTTTAGGTAACCAACTGGTATGGGAGGATACTTTTCGCATGTGGTTCTCTCCAGTAATTTCCTTTCCTCTGATTGAGGCTTTCTTTTCAATTTTTGTGTATAAGCTACATTCTGTCCTTTTTTAAGTAGATATTTGCAATGCGTATCTATATGCAGATTTAAAAGAGGGAATTTATGAAAGAACCTGAAGGGTTTGTCGATCCCTGAAATTGTGTCTGTAAATTGAATAAATCATTGTACGGATCGCTCCAATGCGGCCGTAATTGGTTCTGTTAAATTGACGGAGTTTTTGAGAAACTACAATTTAAGAAGCTTAATAGGTGCAATTGTATTTATGTGTACAAAAGTACAATTCACTTCAGTTAACTGGGTACTTAAAATATACCAAAGACTATAAACTACATTTAGTGGCCATAAAAAATGTCTCAATAAATGCCGATTATGATTCAGATTACGCCTTGAATCAAGACGACCGGATTTCAATGGCGGGAGGGAACATTGTAGAGTTTTTACTGAGGGTACGAATAATGTGGTTTACATTTAAACAAAAATGCGTAGCACTGTCAACGATAGGAGCAGAGTATATTTAAATTAGTAAACAATCTAAGAATGTTATACGGATCAAAATAATTTTAAATAAATTGGACACGAAATATTCAGAATTTTAGATTGTTTAATAGTACTCCGTACTGTGACAATCTAGTTGCAATCGGTTTTTCTAGTTCTGCAATAGAAAATTTCAGGAATAAGCAGATTAATGTGGGGTACCATTTCCTAAGGAATTTGATTGATAAAAATGAATTTGGAATTAAATTTGTTGAAAGTAAAAATAATTTAACTGATTGTTTTACAAAACCTTTCTCTAGGGAAAATTTACGTAGTGCTTGTAATTCTTTAGAATTGCAATGACATATTTTTCATGAGTTTTTTTTTTTTTTTTGAAATGTTTCAATTGTTCCATTATGTTTAAGTTATAATTTGTGCACACAAACGGTTTGGCCTGTAATATATTTTTATTTTTCTATTCATGTCTTAAAATATTTCCTTTTTTCCGTGTGCTGGTGTGTCAGGAAGGGGGGAATTTGTTAGCGAAATTTTTTTTCCTGTCCATCAGCACACGGAGAAAAAAAATGTAGTTGTTTTCATTTTGAATTTGTCCCCGGTTATTTTGTTGCGATTAGGTATTTCGCTAAAATTTTAACTATAAGTTTCCTTCTAGCCGTCTGCATTCACCTCATTTAAATTAACTCACTAATGCAATATTATTTCTTTAAGTTTAGTGGTTTGCAAATGTTAAGAACTACGTAACTTGTGACCTGGATTAGACCTGAATTGAATGGAATAACGGGTGGTCTCTTGCTCGTTTAAAATAACAGTTTTGTAATCACAAACGCCAGCGAGTTTAGCATTAAGAGTGTTCTTAGCCACTAAAGCCTATTCTACGGTCTGCGTGCCATATTGGGTCCCTGAAGCTGATTTTTGTGGCCCGTTGTCAGGTTCTATATTACAATCAAGAACAATGTATTGGAACAAGATAAACTAAATTTTATTTTGTTTTGTTTAAAAAATGATCGGTCATACAATTCATTTAAGGCCGAGTTTTTTAAAATTTGTAATTCAATATTAGTTCTTACGGGCAGTTGAAAGTTATCACTTCTAAAACTACCGGAATATGGAAATTTTTGTTGCTAGAAATGATTTAGACGTACATTTCTCTCATTTATTTATTTATTTAATTAATTTTTAAATTTTCAAGTAAATTTTGGAACACTGATTCTTTGTTTTTACAAAATTGAAGGAGTCAAAACAGAATTTTTTTATTACATTTATTTATTCATTATTTTAACATTTATTTATTAAATTGTATGTTAGAAACCAGTATAAGTGCATTTCTTATCATGGAAGATAAAATGTAAGATATTGTATTGTTTTTTTTTCGTTTCTTTTTTCTTTTTTGAGTTTTATGTAAAGTATCCAGATTGCGTCTACTTTAATTAGACATTAATAAATACCGTTACAAATGCGAAGTTTGCAGTTTGCTGCCAAACAGTTTTTTTTTTCACTTAAAATAACATATTTAGCGCTTAACTGGTTCCTGAAATAAACGGTTCAATTATAATTTAGGTATATGTTAATCGACTTCAAAATAAAAGAACTCCAGAGGCAACCTTAATTTAAGATCATTCGGAGTCATAATTTTAATTTTGATCATTTTAGGGCGTATTTTTATAACTACGTAATTTGATTTTCCATTGTATGTTTTTTGGTGCCCACAAGTTTTATGAGATTCTAACAATTTTTATTTTTACAGATGCTTTCATAATATAAGCCCTAATGATGGCGCCAAAGTCGGCAAAGATGTCACAAAGAAGAATCAAATTCGTGATGTAAAAATGTTGACCTTAAAACATTCGATTTTAAATGAATTTCTGCAATTTAACTTTAAAAATTACTAATGTATATTTATAGGTAATGTATACGAAATAAAATGATTTGGCTATTTTTAATGTTGTGAATGTTTCAGGATTTCTCATGAAAACAGAATAACAGATTTTAAAGTTACATATTTTTTGGAGTAGTAAAAGGAATTTTCAACTTCATTACTATTAAGGGAAAACCGCCTATATTGAACCCCCTAAGAACAAGAGGCCCGTGTCGCTCAATGTGAAGCGAATTAAAAATAAAAAATAGGGCATCTGAAGCCTAGTTTAATTAGGAACCGCCATAGATACTTACATTTTCTGTAAATATGATGATATTAAAAAATATATATATATTTTTTGACAAATTTGAAAAAGTCCAATTTAGGAGTGTATGCTCCTATATTGAACCATGCGCTTCCTGAATTGGACCGTAACAGTAAATGATATATCAACTTGCACTTGAACTGTACAGTCTTTTTACAGGATTAGCAATAGAATTCCTTTTGCTTTTGGCTAACTTGACGCTGTGTTGATGAACCCACTGATGGCATTTCATACACTAAATCATGCTTTGCACTTCATCCCTATGGCAAATATTTCAATAACAGTTGTTTTGCTCGACTTTTTGCTCTTTCTTTTGCAGCTTTTTCTGTTCTGTGTCATTTTTCTGTGGAAATGCCGTTAGAACGTTTTCCGAAGTAGGTTTCCTTCTTCTCTTTTCCATTTTTTATGCAAAGGTAATATGCGTACCAACCTAACACAAAATAATCAATAGAACCGACGATCATAACTTGATGAGATGTATACTTTTGAAATTCATTTCCCTCAAAACTGGAGGATAAAATCTAAAAAATTCCAAAATCTTCAAGCTTTGCTTTTTAGGTGCAGTTCCATTTAACACTGAATTTCTGGAAAACCACTGATAATTCTGAAAAGGCTAATCCCTGCAAAATACTGTTGTGTGACTGGTCAATCAACAATATGACTAAAACTTTTCCGAAATTTCCTTTTCATAGAAAAATCTTCATGCGATAAGTGTCCCTATGGGTCAAACCTCCCTAGTTTCCTCTAATCCTCTTTTGCGCCAGTAGTTTAAAAGTTAAAATGTGAGGAAATTGAGGAGTTCAAGGTTACAAGAGTTTCAAATATTAAAGGATCTACTGTAGTTCTCGAGCATCTACTTTTCTAAATGAGCATGTCCTTCAAGGCGAATAAAATACACTGGTATAAGAAATTAAGAGAATTTTTAGATTCGGTCTATTATCTACAGAACTACTTTACCGATTTTAATGAAATTTGGTATGTACATACATTCAAACCATACAAAATAAATAACCAACAAAAATTTAAAATACACACGCATGGTCATAAAAAACACTAGTCAGAGTCGAAAGGTATGAAACAGTGGTTGCAAAATTGAACAAAAAAATGGGTTAGTGGATGGTATAGTCCTCTCTAACAGATATAGAGGCCTCGCAGTGTGACTCCATACTTGAAATGAAGCAGTTTATGGGATCCTAAGGCAATTGCTTCCACTCGTTCGTTAACGCTGTTCTCAGGCTATGGAGGGTCCCCGGAGGGGTAATGCGAGTTGCGATTGCCCTACCGAGAGCGTCCCAGACACGCTCTATAGAGTTGGAGTCTAGAGATCTGCTTGGGCAATCCATCTAGGAAATATCCTCCCTTCCAGAAATTCGTCGACCAGAAGAGATTTATATGGACTTGCGTTAACATCCATTAAAATTAGCTCAATGCTAGCAGTGCCCCTCAAGAGGTGAGCAGAGGATTCCAAGACCAACATGATGTCTGCCCAGACCGCCAAACCACCACCGCCATAATGGTCGATTTTGCGGATATTGGAGAGTAAGTAGCGGGTCCCGGTTCATCTTAACCGAATATTATTGTCCTACGTTCATTTGGATAGAAATAGGAACCCGCTACCTACCCTTCAATATCCGCAAAGTCGGCCATTATGGCGGTGGTGGTTTGGCACTCTCGGCAGACATCATGTTGGATGGCCGCAGACTCCTCCATGTGTTTGAGAGAGGCTCTGTGACAGTTGCGAGGTATAGGGATGTGGTCTTGGAACCCTTTGCTCACCCTTTGAGGGGCACTGCTAGTCCTGAGCTAATTTTAATGGATGTTAACGCAAGTTCATATAGAACTCTTCTGGTTGACGAATTTCTGGAAGGGAGGATAATCACTGGATGGCTTGGCCAAGCATATCTCCAGACTCTAATCCAATAAAGCATGTCTGGGACGCTCTAGGGACGGCAATCGCAACTCGCAACACCCCTCCAGGGACCCTCTATGGCCTAAGAACAGCGTTGCTGAACGAAATGAAACAATTGTCCCTCGATCCCATAAACGACTTCAGTTGAGATATGGAGTCACACTGCAAGGCCCATGTGTCTGTTAGAGGGACCATACCCCCTACTAACCTTTTTTTTTTTCAATTTTGCCACCACTGTTTCATACCATCCTACTCTAACGGTGTTATTTATGATCATGCTTGTGTATTTTAAATTTTGGGTGGTTATTTGTTTTGTATTGTTTCACTATATGTACATACCCAATTTCATTAAAATCGGTTCAGTACTGGAGATAATAGACCAAATCTAAAAATTCTCTTAATTTCTTACACAAGTGTATGATAAACAATGCATACTTTTGTAAAGATTCTACATTAAATTATAAAGCTGCAATTTTGACGAGAACGCAAGACTGCCAGATCGGAAATAAAAAGCTTAAAATTTTAAAATATAGCCATGCACGGCTCGAACTAAAATATTTTCGGAAGGCGTTTAATCTCAATTTGTCGTATGGAACTTACATATTTGCAGATTAATAAAATACTGGTGCATGCACATATTAAGTATGCACAATTAAGTACAATATCTAATGAAATTTGAACATAGGAATTTGCCGAATCGCCAAACAACATTTGCCCAATATGGAAATTTTTGGGAGGTCATAGAGACTTCCCCTGACCTATGGAGTGCCTTTCAATATAGCTTCTAAAATTATTTCTATGTTCCAGTTTCAATGGTACTAGTGCATTTTTCCTGAAGTAAAACCTTAATTTCCTGCAACGCAAATATAAAAGTTTTAAAAGACAAGCGTTTCGTGTTTGTATCTTAAGATACTTATTTTTTATTAGTTTTCTAAGATTGCTTCTTTGATGATTTTTTAATTAATATTATTAAAGTTTTGATCGATAAGTATGAAAGCTGGCTCCAGAGTTCAGAGAATTTTGAGTCTTTCAGACATCAGAGTATTCTATTTCCAAAGTGGAAAATTCTTCAGCAAAAAATACCAGTAGGGGAAACCCGACTAAAGTGGATACCCCGGGCAAAGCGAATTTTGCCTATAACTCCCAAAAAATTAGTTGGCCGCCAGCCGCGTTGTCATAGCAACGGTCGCCTGTTGCCGCTCGTTGTGCGGCAAACACGTCGAGACGAGTTCGCCAGTGACCGAACAAAGTATGTTTTTTTTTTTTTTGGGGGGGGGGGGAATATTAGTTTATAGAGTATAGTGTTTCATTTATAACTTTAATACTATTTGTGACATGTTCTTTGTTATGAGTAGGATTTGATGTACGATTACGTAGCTTTCAGCTATCCGTAGACGACGAGTTTAAATGCTCTAGTTTTTTTAGTAATTTTTAGTAACCCCAAAAATGTACCTGAAGGGCAAAGCGGACTGGGCAAAGTGGATACCATATTCACTATACCCGGTCATGACAAGTCAATTTATCCGAACCTGGAAGGCCTTCAATTTTAAGATCTCAAGACAATGCTACCATTGAACACCGTCCTTATACTCCCATGGGATCTGATATAACAGAATAAGTCGAGGCAATTATATTCCCGCCGCTTCACCCAAAACTGGATGGTGGTGGAAAAATGGTAATGATTTTGTTTGTAATAACTGCAATGATTAGTATTGTAGCAAAAAATGCTTTTTTTAATATGCTCCTAAATTTTGGATGCTGACTTTTATTAGTTTAATTTCTTTGTTTGTTATAATAATTACAGCAATAATTAGCATTGTAGAAAATCTTTTTAATATGAGCCTTTAATTTTCGATGTTTTTTTTTTATTTTTATTTTTAACCCATATTTTACCACATTATGAAAAACTTAATATTTTTCATAAAAATTACTATTACAGACTAAAGAGACCTCAGGAATACACATAAAATTTTAAACATTACCAAATGTGTATTCGCTTCCATTTTACAAGCTGTCCTATATATAGGACGATGGTACAATCCACTACTGTACACTTGGTTTTTCACTCAAGCTTTCTGGTGCGTGTGAAATGGAAGATAACACTCTACGCAAAGTCTTAAATAATATTTTTCATGAACTGCCAGTGTTTTTCTTAGTACAATGCTTCAACTTATTGTGTTGTTTTCAGTTCGAAGTTTTTGCTAAAACGTTTTCAGTCTGCAGCTTCAAAAGGTTCTTCTGTATGGTTCCGAGTCTTGTTTTGATGAACAAACAGTTGCTTTTCAGCAATGTATAGAAGTACACACAAACCCATGTAAACAATAGTAACTTTTCTACAGGCTTCAATACATATTAAGGTTTCTTCTGAAGCAAACAGTTTCGATATTTTCCAAGCAGCATCCAGTTCTGCTTCAAAGGCATTTCAAAATTATGGTCGATCGTTACCATTTTGTATTACATATGGATGCATAATATTTCTATATGATTTTCATGTAAATCCACACAGTTTTTAAACTAGTACAAAATGAAATATTTTTCCTTTTTGTTTCAATTCTTCATTATTCTGTGTCTTTTTTTTTTTTTTTTGAAAAACTTTGTATCTTCAAAATTGTTGATGAGTGGCAAAGAATGCCATCATTTCGACGAACAGCCGTGATCTTGTGCTACATGTGAAATTTCCTATCGGATGTTAAAATCCCATAGTTTTCAAGATTTTGGATGGTTCTAAGGGACATTTTCTCATTCCAATTTCCCTTACTGTTTCCGTTTCAAATAGCTGTTTGTTTCTGAGATGAACAAAAATATTATAAGACAAAAAAAAGTATGTTTTGTGCCCTGCTGGAGTTTTAATAATGGACAGCATATTACCAACAACTGTATTATTTACTAACTGTGTTACCTGAGTGTAATTCTTTTCATTTTTCATCTTTTTAGCTTTGTTATGACAGTCGAAACAATTTTCGGAATCGGACATCTTTTTTTGTGCTCCTTGATAAAAGTATAAAATGGAAAGTGGTAACCACCAAAAGAGTTGACAATCGAGAGCTTACTACCAAAATTCATGAGCTTCTCATTTGTGTAAATTTTTCATCTCTATTTTTCAAAATAAATGGTTGAATGCTCAGAAAACACACCAATTTTTTGAAAAGCTTCATTCAAAAAATTATAAATTAGGCGAACTTTACAGTAGCTATCTAAATCAGTAGTAGAGTTATCATCAAATTGTATAAACAGCTTGATATGAAAGAACTGTTTTCATTATATAGTTTGATGAACAAAAGTTGTTCCTTTATCGGGAGCATCTTTCCCATTTCATTGGGTATTATATAATATCCGCTACATAACATTATGCTCAAAAAGTGTTTCAATTTTGAGGTTTGCAAACAAAAATCGTCGTTATTCTTACGCCAGGGTTACTTATTATTTTCCTTTACTGCTTTCATCATATTTTCGACCACACTCTCGAAAAGTTTTACGAGTGTTTTCCAGAAATTATGTCCAACAATATCTTCTGACGATTTTCATTTGAAAGTGATTCATAAAGTTATGCAAATTTTGGATACACACTTAGACCGTTTTATTTTTATATATTCATTTCCTCATTAGTGTTGATTCCTTTTGAAATGTTTATTGCTCAAGGAGTCTAGAAGTTTTTCGTTAAAATCAGCGTAACTATACAGAATGCTAGAATCATCATCAGTGACTATATCTGGATCAGAAGGCAATATTTCCAAGTCAAGGTCACTCTCATGGGTTCATCCTCTTATGACATTGGCTAGTTCAGTTGTTAATAATTTCTTATTCAATATGCCACATGTACTCTTTCTTTAATTCATTTGCTTTTGAGTTCAGCGTTCATACTTTGAACAGCAAATTTTTTTACTCAATCCAGAAGGTAGCATCACAACGTATTAAGTGCGGATGATAAATTAGTCAAAAAACTCCCTACGATCCCCAAAAACCTGCTCTTTCAACTCTTGTTGTGAGACAACATCATAGTATTGAGTTTTTAAAGAGAGCAATCAAGTTTTCCACTCCATTTTCCAACAGCTCAGCTACTTTTGTATGGAGCGCGCATAGCATGGGATTTTACCATCGTCCTATTTATAGGACGGCTAATAAAACCTTCATAAATCCTATTTAAATGTATTTTTATCTTTGCAAATTTTGATCAGTACTAATGTATATGATTAGTAATGATTAAATTGAAAGAGGATTTTGGCATATTTTCTACACAATTATTTTAATTAATTATTACATTAGGCATTATAAAACTGCAAAAAATCGTCAAATTCAAAAATAAAAATAAAATAAAAATATTTGTAATTGAACTCTAAAATTTTGTCTACAGTACTTATCAAACGTAGGGTTTATAAAAATACCATATTAGAAACTAAAAATGTGATAACAGTTGCCAAAATGCAATAAATATGATCTGTCCTATATACAGGACGATAGTAAAATATGAGTTAAGTTCAATTTATTTGTTTGTAATAACTACAAAAATTAGCTTTGTAGCAAAATATTGTATTTTTAATATGTTCTTTTAAGTTTCGAGTTTTATTTCCTTTTTAAGTACTATTTCTTTATTTTTAATGACTACAATAATTAACATTGTAGCCAAAAAAGGTTTTTTTGGATATGTTCCTTTAATTTTCGATGGTTATTGTATTTTTAATGTTTAGTTTCATGACAAATAATGTTGTTGTTCGCTTTGCCCTAGTATTGTATCTACTTTACCCGGGGTGTAGGGCAAAGTGGATATTCATGTCATTGCTGAAAACTGGCCTTATATCTAATAGTGCAATTAATATTAAGGACAACTGTTACTGCATTACGTAAGTTCATTAAATGAAGACTGATTGTAAGCAATTTTTTCAATTTCCAAAGTTATGACTGAAAAACAATAATCAAGAAAAGCTTAAGGTATTCACGTTGCCCGGGGTTTCCCCTAAACTTGACATTGTTTGCATGTCTGTCGGTCACGTTGTTATCTTATTTATTTGTTTGTTTACATTATATTCATTGAATTATGTGCAATATATAAAAGTTACTAACAGTACAACGTAAAGTTTATCTTTAAAATGGTCAAATGCAAATTGTTAAAGAAATTAAAACTGAACATAAGAAAAAAGGGGGGGGGGTAAGAAAGAAGTCAATCGCGTACACTAAAAAATTATTAGAAAACATAAGAATTTAAATGTTAAATACTGACATCCTATGTAACACAAGTATAATCGTAAATAAGTTCTAATAACTTTAAATACGATCAAGAAAGGAATTGATTTCTTTCTGAATCTAATGTGAGTTTCGGAAAATGTTTACAAACTATCATATGCACGGTAAAATGCTTAGAATCACAACAACTACTATGATTTTTGCTATAAAGCAATCGCTTAAACTTAACATCTAAAAGAAATTGCAAAGACAACATCAACGAATATTGGGAGACAAAGAACGATTTCAAAATAAACATTCATTTTTTTACATACTTCCCCGATGATAAAGAAAACTACATTTTGAGGAAAAGGGAATGAATAAAATAACTAGCACTTACCACTAACTTGGATTACGGATAAGCAGTGCTGCCTCAGCGCGCCCGAAATATAAACAAACATGGCTGTCGGTACCTTGAATTCATTATTGAGAGGCTCTGAGAAGTTGAGCATCGACTCTGACAATGTTTACTTCTGTTTCGGTAAATTGAGAGGGGTAATTGACGCTAAGTTGAGTTGAGAAACTTTCTTAGTAGTTTTTCAAAAATATTCCAACAAAAATCCGAGTCAATAACACGTCTATTTTTCAACTCCCCTAAAACAGGTAAACATAGTCAAGGTCACAGTTCAACTAACCAGAGCTGCACTTTTTTTTAGTTTCTCTTTGAAAATTCCCGTATAAAAGAAACACCTTTTGCGCATCGTTTTTCTTAATCTAAAACAGTTTATCTCTGTTACTTAGCAGAGCAGTATTAAAATGTAGGAAAAAACAGTATATTACTATAGGAACAACAATTATTTTTTGTAGTATATTATATTTAATTGTAGTAGAATTGATAAAAGTAGTGGAGAAAGGTTTCTTAAAAATTTGTTTACAATCAATAACTACCAACCAAGGGAGACTTTTTAAACTGACTCCAAAAACGCAATTATGATACAAAGTACCTTGTAATATAATGTCACACTCGAACTGATGTAAATTAATATTTGAACTTCACATCTTAAACGCTATTTACAGGCGTTCTTCATAAAACACGATTAACTCATTCCGCGCAGTATCAAAACCGTGTTATGCGAGACTTTTTCAAAAACAACTTTATAATATTAATTTACACTAAATAATCATGTGCATAGTAAAAATTATGTCATTATGTATCGTGCTGTATCAAAACCGTGTTATAAGAAACTTAGAAATATTATGAATCTAGTGATGTGTACCGTGTTATATCGAAACCAAGATTCATAAAAGCAAAGTAAACACTTATCAGAACTACTTTCAAAAATTAACATAATGTTTTTAAAAAAATGAAATTCCATCTTTTTTAAAACTAATTATCGTGTTATATCAAAGTATTTAATTCAAGTTTCGTATCATGTAATATCAAAGCCGTGTAATAATAATCGCAAATTTGGTACCGTGTAATATCAAAACCGTGCTGTAGAAGTACCGTGTTATACAAAAGAACGCCTGTATTTAATTTTTAAAATGCTGAATGTTTTATGTTGCTTACTTGAAAATCAAATCTTAAGAACATTGTTGATGGCATGGCAAACTTCCAATATTCAGGAACATGCTCATATGATATTTCATAGTTAAAAAGCATTTGGATTCAATCCAAAACTTAGCATAGTAAAAATGTTCTGTCCGGAAAAAATAAAGCAGAAAAATACCAATTTAATGCTTATATAACGACGTCGTGAGACTTTGAAGGCAGCTGCGCCATTCATTTTGCAATGAAGTATTACAAATAAACTTTAGGAAGTGGAAAGAACCAATTGATTTTCATTCGAATGTATTATTTTTCTTTTTACATGTCTTATCTTTTTGTTTCACGATTCCAGTTTGCATAAAAAAAGTTGAAATTACAAGTTTGATGTAGATTTTGTCGTAATACTGTTTTTTTTTTTTTTTTTTTTTTTCTTATTCCAGCAATTCTTCATATCGAGGAATTTGTAAGCAGATAATCGGATTTTAACGTTTGCATATATATAATTCCCACTGAGCAGTTGTTTTATTAACTATTTTTTCTCCCTTACTTAATGGTTTGCTCCTTCAGCCATACTCAAAGGATAAAAAGCGTCCTCAGATATCAAGTGCAAAAATCTAACTACCCATCTAGAAAAAACGGCAAATCCCGCTGCAACATCCCCATATGAAAAAGAACAAAACAATCGAAAGGATATCGTTTAGAAAAATGATAAAGGTAAAAAAAAGTTCTCTGATTTAAATAAGCGAAAATCACTCATGTCCCCCCCCCCCTCCCGATGTAAAATAAACACATTCTTCAACTAAAATGACTAAAAACTCTTTAAATACAAAAAGCAGTTCTTTGCAATTTTAAATATTTCGCCAAATAAACAAAAATTACAATAAATTACATTAACAGTAGCTTTAAAAATTAAATGAAACTCTATAGTTTGTAGCCAAAGTCGCCAAGCCATAACGTTACTGTGACCCAGCCGATCGGTGAGCGAAGCCAACTCCAACCGATTAGCGGTCCGAATTTTTGAACGAAAACATTTTAAACATCATACATTGCCTAATTTGTTCTTTCCACCAAAGATAAAGATCTTCCACTGCACTGATCTTTTGTGTACAGAACTTCCCTGTTGTAATTTATCTGGACAAAAAATAAAAATTGTTTCGTCTTTAAATACCATCATATTTTCTTTTAAAAATGTACTGTTTAGTTA
Source organism: Uloborus diversus (assembly GCF_026930045.1). Classification (NCBI taxonomy): domain Eukaryota; kingdom Metazoa; phylum Arthropoda; class Arachnida; order Araneae; family Uloboridae; genus Uloborus; species Uloborus diversus. Next base: position 98,985,570 of record NC_072731.1, on the reverse strand, counting down.
GATAATCCTTATAGAATTCTTGACATTGGTGCCGAAACTCATAGATTTCAGTCAAGAAACAAATGCTGTTAGGTACGGTACTTTCTGATCATTTGGTTACTAAAACCTAAAGCACCAATCCGGTCACATGGTTCAACTACGACGACAGAACATACGTTTTGCGTAAACCTTTCAGTATTTTACTTTAAAATATATCACGTGACCTAAAATCGTTGCTTTCAAGAAATAAAGGCTTCTCTCTCTCTCTCTCTTTACGTTTTATTTATTCTCAATTGACATATCACAGTAGAAAATTTCATTACAAAAGCAGAGCTGGCTTTCTAGTACGGTGCAAATAGACCGAAAAAGGGCCTAACCCCAACATCCAAAGTAAAAGTTTCCCGTCAACTCCAAATTGTTGTATACTGTCCACATATTGTTTGGTAAAAAGTTACACCGTTTTCAGCGTCGGGTTTTGGGGGGAGGGGGGAAGAAGTTGGTAAATTAGTAGTTTTTATCAGTTTTTTCGAAATATTTAGAAAACTATGGTGTTTAGCCCGAAAAGTGCAATATACAAAATAATCTACACTAAATTACGAACAAAATGGTCCTAAACATTATTTTGTTAAGTGAACGGTTCCAGAGTTACAATAGGTGAAAAATAGAAATTTTTCGTATTTTTTTAGATTTTTCGAAAAAAAAATTCGTTATCACTCAGGAAACTAATTTTTTGTATGAGGAGTGTTTTTTAAAAGCAAATTGCGATTTATGGGGCCGGTGGTATGTTTGTGATTAGCACTTGAAGGAACGACAACCTCACCACCTACTCAAGGGGCTCTACTTTTAAGGGACAAGAAGCATTCATGGACCGTGGTTATATAAATCTGCTGCACGGAGAGACCCAAACTTTCTCTAGACAATGCCGCAATAAGAATAAATATATTTTAAACATAGATGATTTTAAATTATAAAAATTCATAACAATTATGATTTATAGTTGTATCATTTTTAATAATAACATTTTTATAAGTGCAGCTTTTGAAGTTTTTTCTTTAGAAAATAGGCATATTCGCCTGCATATTGCAACCATATATTATCAAACTTTTTGACGTTCGTACACTGAGTTCAATACTAATATTTAATAAAAATGTATAACTTTGAATGCGACATATTGTGATGTAAAGTATTCATCAAGATTCAGTCCTGTTCAATCATACCACAGTCCTCTTCTAGATCTTCGTCTATGATATTAGTGCCCCTGTTATTACTTCCTAGACCTGAGCAATTACTGCACATGCTTGAGCAGTTTAGACCACTACTTCTGCACTCGCAGTTATGGACGCATTCTGCTTTTTAAACGCGCACTATGAGGGAAAGTAATTCCTAGGGAGTTACAGAAGGCATTGTTGTAATTGGTCTCAGGTATTCACCAATCTTCTTCCACCCCCACTAGAGGTAAATTATTTTCTTCATCCAGCTGCTGCTGAACCTGGTGGTATGTGAATGCTGCCTGGTAACTGTAGAAGTGAGGGTAAGCCAACTTGAACAATGAATGGGCTGCGTTGCAATAGCCTGCAAGTTACACTGGTAGCGAAAACTATCTAGATCTTCAGTATTCTTTGCTCCAAACATCGCAAGAAAGAAATACTTTCCTGTGTCAGCCACCGCACTGGGGTCAGCTTTGGAATCGTTAAGGACTTAGAAGCTTCGTACGAAGAGCGTTGTTGACTTACACTTTCCTATACGGTGAAATGTTTCCCTTCTTGTAGAAAGATGGTACATTGTCACATCCTGTGCAGGCGTATATTGCAAAGAGTACACCCGTGATGTCTCCAATGCTTCTCTGAATGTCCGAAACAGTGCATACCTTTTCCTCCTGATTGCCTTTCTTTGGTACCACCATTTTCAGTTTGTTTTCTGATGGTGTGTGAACATTCAACTGGACTACTAAGTCCATGTCATCACCGATCACACAAGCTTCAACTCCATTCTTAGCTATCTGTTAAAACTATAAATAAGTCATCGTCGACCGATGCTTGGTGAACTGTGCAACCGCTTCTTTGCAAGTACATTGTCAGGAGAGAAATAAGGCCCATTTTGTTCTTAGTGTTAGCTAGAAATTCACGTTGGTTGATAGTTACATCGATTGAGTTTTCAACTTTGACTTCAATGTTAGTCGTAGAACGTGATCTACATAATTGTTCTTCATCTTTTGTGGTTCCTTGCTCGTATTCATCAAAAACAAGTTGCTGGCCCATAATGAGCAATTACGTAATTTATGTATTGCTCGCAAATCTGTCTAAAGGTTGCTGGGAATCGTCAGAAAACACGATGAAGAAGGTGATCTTCATTAATGATATAGGACGCTTTTTCTAAATAAGGGCTGATCGATGATTCATTTGAATCTGGAACCACAACAGACACCATTGGAGATTTGCTCCCCTTCCTTATCAAGCCACATTCGTCGAACAAGGGTGGATGATATGCACGTAATTCGAATTAAAATAGTCAAGCCCGTTTATTAGAATATCGGTTAAAAGAATACCCCGCATAATATAATACATTTTCAATGTACTAAACCAATGTAATGTGTTATTTTTATCCCGGTTTTTGGAATATCCCGCTTATTAGAATATTTTTTCGTGGCAAAATGGCTATTCACTTAAGCGGGTTCGATAGTATTTCTTAAAGTCTCTCATATTTTCTTACAGTGCACACCATCCGATGTGAGAGAGTATTAGGCAGGGGTGCACGTGGACTCAAGTAAAATTTTTTGAAAGCAGTGTGAAATTTCCTGAAACTATGAGGAAGCTAGACCCTTCTCCCTCCCCAGTAAAAACTCTTCAAATATGCATACAAAAATCATTTAAATCATTAATAAAAATTATTTTTAAAGTTTTTTTTTTTTTTTTTTTGAAATAATTTTTCAGTTTTAGAATATGTTGTCAACCAATAAGTTTTGGAAATTTCTGAAGTTTCGGATCACAAACACCCCTGGTATTAGTGTTCACACATACAGTGGTGTTGTTAATTATTATAGACTTGGTAATAGAGGCTAGAGACTGAACAGCTAACTTTCTTTTCAAGAGTATCTCTGAATGTTTTGTTCTCAATCTTTTTTGAAGCTAGTAGTCTAACTTCAAGTGCTTTATCACAGTTCACGTAAATTGCGGAAAACCGGTTCTCGTTCCCAGTATTTCTACGTTTCTAACCCCATGTGGTGCCTCTTAGTTTCTTTTTGACTAGAATACGATTGTACAATATTACTTTTTAATAAAATTATTTAGTTATTTCTGTTTACGTAGTAGTTAGAATTGCACTTCCCAAAAAATCTTAAAAATGCGAAAATTTTCTACTTTACACCCGCCGTAACTCTGGAATCGTTCACTTAACAAAATAATGTTTAGGACCATTTTGTTCGTAATTTAGTGTAGCTTATTTTGTATATTGCACTTTTCGCGTTAAACACCATAGTTTTCTAAATATTTCGGAAAAACTGATAAAAATTACTAATTTACCAACTTCTTCCCCCCTCCCCCCAAAACCCGACGCTGAAAACGGTGTAACTTTTTACCAAACAATATGTGGACAGCATACAACAATTTGGAGTTGACAGGAAACTTTTACTTTGGATGTTGAGGTTCATGTCTAATTGCACTGTACTATTCTTATTGTCCTTTGGCAACGGATTAAATATTTATTTCAGTTCTCGCTCAACAATAGGTTAAAATAAATATTTACCATTTGGGAGATATAACCATCCAATGTTTAAATTAATTAATTACTTAACAAAAACGTTTCCGATTCGATCCATCGCGCTTCGAAACCATGCTTGTCACAACTATATATATATATATATACAGGGTGCTCTGTTTTAATCTGCAAGACCATTATTTTCGCAACCGTTAGTCCTACATGTATACTTCCAATTGCAAAAATGTTCAAAATCAAATGTAGAGTTAAGAGATTGAAAGTTTGCAGTAAGAATAAAAATGAGTCAAAAAAACAAGATTTAACTTTTTATACGGTCACCAGGTCCCGTAACTTAGATTTAGGGAAATAATCTGCATCGAAAACTGTTACTGACACAAAAAGTTTGAAATTAGTACGACCAATATTTACCGAGATATGAAACGCAACGTTTTGTGATCTACTACTTGTGAAATATAGCGGTTAACAAGTGTTTAAAATTACATGCGTGAATAGAGTGTTATTTTTCAAATTTTGTTGTGTGTTTTCGCGTATCGCGACATAACATTTGCATTTATTTTTAATAGTAATGAAAAATATAAATACCTTGTTTCTCCCACTTTGACGACCTATTATTTTTCTGAAAGAGCGATAAGTTCTAATCTCATCGTAAAACTTTAAACTGGAATATCTCCTTGAGTTTTGGTCGCACAAATGTCACGTTTTCTGTGTTAGTAAAAGTTTTCAATGGAGATTATTTCTCTAAATATTAGTTAGGGGACCTAGGGCCCGTATAAAAAGTGAAATTTCGTATTTTTTGACTCATCGATACCCTCAACAACTGAATTCTATGCTTACCGATACGTAGACAAACGGGCTCCCATTTTCTGCCCTTTTTAGAACTCTGACAAGTAATTCATTTAGGCTTCACCTGGAACACAATCAAGCAAACAAAATGTAAATATAGTTACGCACATAATTTAGACCCTAAGAAACTATTTCTTACAAGAAACTGATATCTAAACATTGCACATTTAATTTAGTCTTGCACCAGCACATAGAAAGTCATGGTTTTCAGCGAGGTTTTCCCATTATTTTGGGCAACCCCTGTACTTCAAAACTCAAAGTAACATTTTAATGGTCAGACTTTAAAAAACGCTTCATAACTATTTTGAACTGGAGCTTCACTGTAGCAGTGTGTACAAAGTAAGAAGTTTGGTGATTTGAATAATCTTTTATTTTTTCTGGTCCCACAATAATACTGCCAGTCACTGAAACCTCTAACCAAAATTCTTCGAAAAATTCTTCAGATCACTCTTTCTAATAATCTTGAACGACAGAGATTATCTTTTTGGAGTGTATCCAAGTGTTCCTTTGTTGTGCTTGATCACTCGTTTGCTGCTTGTAATTTTGAATGCATGCCAGAAAAATATTATAATTTCAGATTTCTAAATAATATTAAACAGTTTTAAACAGTTTTAGGACCTTTTTATTTTATTTCTGTCTCTCTCTCTCTTCGTTTCTTATCTAATGGCATTTGAGAGTAATTTATAAAATCATGTCAAAACATTGTCAATGTTGAAAATTTACGAGGATAACGACCTAATAATTCATTTTTAGAAAAAAGTTCATCTGAATAGAAGTAAACTTTATCAACAAATGAGTTAAGTGATGCACGAAATAAATAAGTTTTCAGTTTTAGTTTTGTTCCGCACAAAAAAGATGTTTAAGTATAATTGAAACTATACTTTGATTTATATTTTCTAAATAGCATTTATTTCTAATAAACTGCAAATACTTAATATTAAGACTCAGTAAGATAAATACAGACCTTTGTGCTGAAAAGTAAAGTAAAGAATATCAACGTCAAAAAGAACAAATTGCAGATTGCTGCAGACACGTGTTTCGGCCGTTACAACGGACGCCGAAACACGTGTCTGCAGTAATCTGCAATTTGTGCTTTTTGACGTTGTTTTTTCTTACTTTATTAAGACTCAGTGTTTAAAATGAGAAACTTTGTAAATTAGAATATGATTTAAAGTTAAAAGCGAGTGAAATGATAGATCTAACACATAAAACATTGATAATTTAAATATGGTGCTTTTTAATGCAGTCTTTTTTTTTTTTTTTTTTAGTGGTGCTGTGCGTTGGTTTCACCATTAGCAGTCGAACCTATTACATTCCTCAAGAACTGTCATTCAATTTCTCATGTTGCATCTCTATCGAGGCATAGACACTGAAACAGAATTTTTAGGGTGGCATCAGGGTTTTCTCCCATGTGAAATTGGGTTAGTAATTCATTTTGTCCATATGATTTAGGGCCAAAAGGAATCTTTTGCAATTATTTGAAGCACAATCATACTGTCCATTTCCGCATTATGGTACTTCATGGATACTAATTCTAAATTAATGTCAAAATTAAATTTAAAGTAACTGCAAAAACATTTAAAACTTCAAGAAGGATTCTCGTAAGATAATGCGTTCTCGTAATTAAAAATAACCATTTAGATGAAAAAGTCATTGCATTTAAAGCAATTAAGAACTTTGAAACAACAACAACTTTGAAAACAATGAGGAATGTAACATCTTTATGTGCAGGTAAGAAACAATACGCTATAAATCGCGTGTAAAATGTATGAAGTTTTATTGAAATGAGAAAAAAAAAAAGAAACATGTATGCATAGCGTACAATTGGTTTTTTAGTGTTTTGATGTTGCAAACATTGGCTCAGAAACATAAATCTTAAACTTGAGAGAATAATTACTATTATAATTATCCATTCATATTGCTTTAAAACTTAGAAGTCTGGGGTTCAAGCAATCCATTTATTACCAATGTGTTAACCAATGAGGATTAGTATTACTGGCAGCGAACAATTTTGCAAAAGTATTTCCTATACCGCTGTTTAACGCATGTTTCAAAAAAGAAAAGCTTTCTGAAAAGTGATAAACCTCAAGTAAAAAAAACAACTTATTCAGCAATACATTTATTTTTAATTTGTTTCTTTACGAAATTCTTTAGTCTATGCTTCATAAACAACCGCTCAAAGTACCACCGCAGACGGTTTTTTTTTTTTTCGTTTTTACTTTAAATAAAAGTTCAATGAATTTTTCCGATATAAAGTTGTGAAATACACTTGTAGATTTGGCTTTCTGAAAGAGTTTCATCACGAAAAATGAAAATGTAAATTGATAATAGATTTGTTTTACAAGAATAAAAACCGGAGAAAAAAATAACTTCTACAGCTGAAACAAAAATCATTTAAAAGTATCATACACAAAACAACATATATGTTCAAAAAATATTTATTTCCCTTCACTTCGGCAACAACAAAGAACTATTCCAAGCTATGGTCAATCACAGAGATAGGGCATAGTTCTCGTGATGTTTTTTCACAAACCAAGCATGTAGTAATTTTGACATATGTATTGACTCCTTGTTCACTTAGCATGTTGACTGCACGAAATATATAGTTGCTGTTTATTTTTAGATTACTATATTTGCTAAGATTCAATTATATTTCTTTGGTTTACAACACAATAAATCTTTTAAGCATACTAAAAGTGCTTAAGTAGTGTAAACAAAATATAATTGAATCTTAATTAGTCGATTAAAAGTAACCTATGCCAACATTTTAAGTTTAAAACTCAAATATTACATACATTTGTCTAAGCCTAAATTTTGATAAGGTGTTACTTTAAATTTGAAAAACTTTTAATTGTTCATGTTGCATATTAAAGGAATAATTTAGAGTTTACTGGGTTTTTATAAAGTGTTGCACCAATTAAAAAAAAAAGTTTATTTTTTTTTTAATTTAAGCAATTTTATTGAGCAATCACGATTGCTTATTGCTTTCTTTTGACTGTTTTGATGTGCTATCATTTTATTTTGCCTCTGCCACCGTCTGCAGCATCACCGTCGACCGGATCCTCACGATGCTGCACCTCTAGTGAAAACCGTCTCCAGGTTGCATCCATATACTACACACACACACACACACACACATATATACATGCATACACCTACACGCACATACACAAACACACACACACGCATACATACAAACACCTACACAAACACACACACACACACACACACCTACACACAACTACCCACACACTCATGCCTGCACACAGACACAAACACATATGCCTACACACCAAACGCAAATATCCCCCCCCCCGCCATCACACACACACCTACATACACACACACGCACTCGTGATTGCAAAAAACATACTTCGAATTCAAGATGTCAAAATTTATTTTGTTTTCATCTGTAATCAAATGTTTCTGCTATTGGTAATATATTAGCTAAATTGATGTAAGTGACGATAAAATTTAAATTTTGAAATGACAGCTATGGCAGAAAAAAACTTCCAAGGAGTTTGCAAGGGATTTTAGACATCAATCCACCAGAATCTTTGGTTTTAACACATAGTATTGCCATTAGTAATATCTCAGGTTATATCCATGTAAGACTCCAGAGAAGAAGTACATCCGAGTGTTCTACGAAAGTAAAATTCTGACTGGACTTTGTCCTTTAGCGAAATTAAGAATCATCTAAATCTTCTCATCCGAGTGTTCTACGAAAGTAAAATTCTGACTGGACTTTGTCCTGGAGCGAAATTAAGAATCATCTAAATCTTCTCATAACTAGAAAAAGTAGACATGTAGAAGTGTGTTAACGTTCTGGAAAAGACTTTGAGATAAGGACCAAAGTAAAACAAACGAGTTTTTCATGCAATATACCGACAGCTCATTTTTCCCACCCACAGACTGCATTTTCAACCTTGTTATGGACTCATTAATCTGGAATAGGGAATAGTCAAGCTGGAGGCAGATGTTATCTCATTGAAGCTGAGAGCGCTTGCAAACTGATATATATTATCTCAACAGCGAGTGTCCGCAGCATAGTGCGGTTCCAATGGTAAATTTAAGGCAAGGCTTGGATATTAAGCAGTAAGAGACAGCCCAAAGCCAGGGTCAAGGCAGAACAACTAACACTTTCAGCTGAAATGATATCTACTTCCAACTCGGTTATTTCCTAATCAAGACTGATGGAAAGAACAAAACTGCAGTCCCTTGATGGGATATCCGGGATGTCGGTATATTGTCTGCAGTTCTGCCTTAGCCATGGCTTTTGCGACGGTAACTCACTGCTTAAAAAAATGTTGTTTCAGGAGTATTTTTTAGTAAATTTTCTTTATTAGTGCAATTTTATAAACGCGCATAGTTCATGCTTAGTTAATAGTTGTAAATTTTTATATTATTTACCCTCACTTATTCTTTATTTACGACTGAGTTTAAATCTTGAAACTAATAACCCTGAAACTCAAGCATACTTCAGAAACAACACATACACTTTCAAAGTTCAAAGATTCAACTATAACTCTTTTATCTTTATTTCAGGTAATTTCAATACAATTTAACAATATTTTGCAAAGACTACCCCTCACAACTTTGTGTATTCCCGCCCCGTTAAATATTCTCGAGGACTATCCGAAATGCCGTCTTATTTCCTTATCAAGTATTCATGCAAGATGGACATATGTTGCGGTGGAAAGCAATGCGTTCGCTTCAAATCGTTTCCGAAATTCTAATTTATCCATCACTGCACCCATGAGAGCCATTTATAGCCCAAGAAAGTGAATAACGATGCACTTAGTTATTCTAATAGAAGTTAAGTCCATTTCTAAGGATGTTTAAGTTGTTGCACTTAAGCTCTTCAACTTTTATGAGAATGAATGGATGGTTAAACGCATAAACGTAGCAAGATTTAAACATGAAGTGAAGTTTAAAATAATCAAAGAAAAAACAGCATTTCTTTGGAAAGCTAAGTCAGACAAAGTTATGCCAGCTGAATTTACAGATTACGTATGACGTTTTTGGAAAATTTTTCATTCTAGTTTGTTCTCTAAAAATGAAATATTAGAAAAAAAAAAACTGATATGTCTTTATAAATAAAAAAATCGCTCACATTTTATGCGTTTGATACATTTATTTGCTTTATAACTTACTATATTTAGAAGCACGTATTACTATCATTTTGAAAAAAAGTTACCCTCATACTACGAAAGAATGAGATGTAATAAAATTTATTCACTAAAATACATTCCTACTCGCATACTAATAACTGCGTTATTGGTAGTAACTCCTAACTTAAAGATAAGAAATGCTAACTAATTTGTTTAATTAGTAATTTTGCCGGTGTATCTTAAGAACTTAAAATATATTTCTGCATCGAACTCCATTTACATTTGCAACGTCTTATTGCCAATGTGCATCCTATATAACGTTGTGTGGCAGTATTTATTTTGTGACGTCAAATAGCTGTTTAAAATGCGAAAAACAGCATATACAGGTACCATATATGCATAAACAGTACATACCTCCGGAAAGTTACTGCTGAAGCGCTTCATAATAAATCTTTAGGTTGCAGATTGAAAAATGCAGCACAAGTATACTAGGCAGTCAAAAAACCAAGCTTGCGTTGCTCACTTGTACTATAGAGGCGTTGTCTTTTAGTTGAGCTCATGATTTTGAGTAATTTTCGCAACACTGAGGAGCTATTTTTTTCCCGAGGAATAATGATAACTAAGAAAAGCATCACATACCATGACTGTACTCGTACTGCCATCGTTTAGCAGCTGAATAGGTTCGCTAATTCCATGCATCATATTAATTTGTATTTATTTATTTATTTACTTAGAACCAAAACAACTTCACATACATACATGACTGCGAACAAAGCGCCTAGCCTCTAGACACACGCAGGAAAGAAAAACAACGCAAGAGAATTGAGTTACACCAAGGGCATCGGTGGGAATCGAACCCACGACCAACAACACAGAAGAAAAAGCTTATACCACAGAGCCACGGATATCCCCTACTAGTTTTTGATTAACCATCGGGAACATTAGTCTTAGATTGTTTAATTTTCTAACGATTACCAAATACAACGAGTCGCCCCACAGCGTAAGGTATAAGAAGTAATTAATTTATCTGCGATATGAAAACTAGGTGTAAAGTCACGTGATATCACAATTTCGGAGAAGTAAGGAAAACTTTTTAGAAAATATATTATGCTAAAAACTTTGCATTTTTCACTCTGCTAGAAAAATTATTGCCTCACTGGGTAACTTAGGGAAAAAAAAGGAAATATTTTAACGCGTTTTTTTAATTATTGTTTAATTAATTTATTATCTTATCATTTCTAGCGCAGTGCCTTAGAAAAAAAAGTTTTCCTTACCTTTTACTTTCTTAATTTAATTTGTTTACTATTCTGTTTTATATAGGATTCAAAAAGTATGCTTTTTGGATCTAATTTACATATTTAAATATCCTCGCTAGAATAACTGTTTCGGACGTGACTAGAACAAATTAAATGTTTTTTATTTCTAATGTTCGAAAACTCACACTTGAAAAAAATTAATAATAAAAGAGTAAATTTTATTGCAAGTTTGCTATTTTCTTCCAATTACAGCAACTTTAAACTTGCGTAAAAGCATTTCGGACTGTGACACGGAGCTTTATTTTTATCACATGAGGCATGAAAACCAACGGGAAAAGCTGTAGCCAATTTCTGCGGAGCAAAATTCATACGGCAACTAGTACGAGAGTAAATACAATATTATCCGTTTTCTACGAGAAGGCACTTGACTCTTTCTTCGTCACGTGGTATCCGATGATTTTATTTCGCTGTTTAACTTTTATGTCTTCTCTAGAAAAACGGACAATACTTACGGTGTCATCGATGATCCGGACGGCTCAGTAAAGAAGTGTTCTGAGTGATGACTTGATATGCTTTACATTGTAGGTGCAACTCCTCAACATCACTCGGGAAGTATTTTCTCTAATTTGAACTGCAATTTTTTTCCTATAAATTTGTATTTATAAAACTATTATTACCATAATGGAGGTGAAACGCTAATGCGTTCCACCTCCATTATCTACGTTCCTTTTTTCAACTAGACTAGTACCCTGTAAAATTTTTGACGAAGTACTGTAATATTTACAACAGTGGTCAGAAAATGTACCTTTAAGAATACACAGCCAGTTGGCGGCAGCCGAGATCTTTGCTTTCAAAAGTATGATTTTTTTTACGATCCAAAATATAAATTTTTGGAACAAGTGCTTCAGTTGCTTTTTTTACCTATCATACTGAAAGCCTTTAGTTTTATGAAAATAAAGATTGCATATCTAAAATCGAAACTTTTTTTTTTGCTGTTTGATTTTAGATGCGTTCTCTCAAATTCAAACGTTTCAAGTCCCTAAAGACTAAGAACGCAAGTAATCAACATCTGAGAGTGCAGTACTTAATAACAAATAACAGCTGTTCAAAATCTCTAAAAATATTCCTTAATTGTTAAGAAAAACACATATTCAAATTTAATATACCACAGCAATTAAATTTAAATTCATGACAAATTCAATATTACTTCGTAATTTATACACTCAAAACATTACTTTAAATGGGGGATAACTTCTCATTATTCGTGTGTTAGTATTGAGTTATGATCATTGTATTCCGCTTTGAGTTGATAACCATCTGCATTTCGAATATTGTAATTGGAAAAGCTGATTGAAATCTTCAGTTTGAATAATATTCCGAAGTGACTAAATTTCGGAGCTTATTAATATTACGATTGTGTCTCATCGGGTTACGTCTAAAGACAGATGGCGATAATTTAAATTGAAAACAAGCATTGTTTACTGCGATTGCATTCTCAAAATTATTTAACCACGTTATGACATTCATCTTGATATTAGAATCGTCTAAAATAATGTTTTTTGGTAAAAGTTAGTTAGATTTTCAAGATAAGAAAGGAAACATAGAAGTTCATTCCTAAATTGCAGAAATTTATGTATTTAAAACCAAAGTTGTATGTTACTTTAATTTTCGAGAATTATATTTGTTAAATATGTTAATACTTTTTGGAACTACGTTTAAAAATTCAAAAAAATAAAAAAATCGCCATGGGGAAGTAAATATCATTAAAACTAATTTCGTCGAACATTTAGCGTTATCTCTGTCCTGTGAACGTTTTAAAGATATTTTGATAAATAATATAAAAAACGTAAAAGCAAAATATTACATTGAGAAACGAGGGCACGTATTTATTTGAGAGCCCTTAAAGGCTTGTTTAAAATTGAGTACGATTAAAAAACTGATTTTTTTTCTTATAACGAATTCTTTGAATAAAACAACTTTGTAGTTTGATTTTTCCCAAAACTAGTTAGTTTTTGTAGAACAATTATGAAAAGCAGGAATAAAACTTATATTTCCTGTCAATGTTTTTATGGGAGATATATTGACAAAGCCTGTTATTGGTTATTGAAAAAACTATGCTGTGTGGTTTTATTTATTTACAAAACCACCCCAGAAATAGAAACATCAAAGCAAAATACGCAAATACTGATTATTTTTACATGATTTTATTATATTCATCTTAAGTAACTTTAATTTTTTAAAGTACATATCTGTCCCAGTAATGCATATCTGCATTAAATCATTTTTGAGAAGTATTATTTTTTTTCTTTTTACATTTTAAAATGAAAATATAATACCAAAAATTTGTCTTTATTAAAAGCAATTCGCTTTTTCACATTGTTAGTATAATGTCAAGGGACTATTTCATCCTGACTGGATTTTTATTTTTATGGCGTGTTGTAAGAAATATTTATGTATTTGGAACACTTAAAAAAAATAGTTTAATTTTCCAGTGTAGCTATGTAATAGTATCTACTATCATTTAAGCACGCGGGTTATTTTTTCCATGAATTAAAACGCTATATTAGAAAAAAAGTTATTTTGAACTACATGTGTGGTGTTGTCATTGAAACTTTATAGGTATGTTTAAAACATAAAATTTTCAGTAAAAAAATAAGAGAAAATCTTTATGGGCTTTATCGTCGTTATTTTTTTTCCTTTATATGAAATCTTTCTTCACAAGTCCACTTTACATAAAAATGTTTTTATCACAATACATCAATTTATTTTATAAACAGCATTTTTTTTTGTTTTTTGTTGCGTCCATACGGTTTGAAACAAAATGTTTTTAACCAGTGTATATACAAACTAGAAAGTCGCCCGTCAAGGGTAAAAATTGCTTCTACATTTGAACGAAGCCATTGCCTGTTTGGTGATGTTATTAACCCTAACTCCAGTGCATTAACCCTAAACTCCAATAGATAGCGTTCATAGATACCGCTTTTTGTTTCTTCATTCCCCTGAAATGACACAGTCTTACCAGTAAAACAGTTAAGTTACCGGATCGAGTTCAGCCTTTTCACATTAAAGCCTTTCCTGCATGTTAAACACTATCAAAACATATTATCAAATTCTCAAGCCGTGGCGCGAGTTTCATTGTTGAAACACGCGAGTTGCTAGATCATCGGCTATTTATATGAGGACTAGCATTTCCGTACCCGGCATTGCTCGGGTAATGGAATTAGCCGGGGTTAACAGTGCTTGGTGCACCTAGTTTCGAAAATCCCCTATAATAATTACTTATTACCTATAATTTTTTCTAATTTTGAGATGATCCCGGGACCCCTGCACTTCTTATATATATGCCCTTGTCCTTAACCAATCTTTAACTATCCTTTTAAAGTATAGATTATCTTTGCAAACACAGGCCATCCACATTTTATTGTTATACCTATGTTTAAGCAAGAACTTCTTTGTAAACAACATTTTTAGTTTTTTTTTCTGGTGCTAAGATTATGAAGCTGCTTGATAAACTGACTTTGGAGCAAGCTACATAAAATTGGCCGTGTGAAAAAATCGATTCTCTTAAATCGATATCTGCTACTTTTAAAGTCTGTCCTTGTGACTTATTAACGGTTATTGCAAAGCAAACTTTTACAGGAAACTGCACTCTTCTAAATTCGAAAGAATAGTCCGCCTGTGATGATGTTCTTAAAAACTTCGCTTCTAGTTTTGAAAAAATGAAAGCAAAAGACAGAAACATTATTATTTTACTTGAGAAAACCCTCGAAGAATCACGTGAGAAACAAAAACAATATTAAATTTAAAATTCGCTTTCGACCAAAAGTACTGAATAATGATTTGAAGGAGGAAAGCCTCCGAAAATAAGGGATTTAAATTTCAATGAGCGGTTTTAATTTGACAGAAATTAAGAGGTTTTAATTAATTTCTCCGGAACTAATCGATATTATGCAAAAACCTTTCTTAGTGGATACTTGGACATGCCTGCTAAATTTCAAGTCTGAGGCTTCAGCAGTATTGGCTGTGCGTTGATATATATATATATGTTATCTCAGGACATTGATTTTTATATATTAAGATTGAAAATAAAATTGCAACATTAAGAAAGAATTTGCGTGGCGTCATGGAAACTGCGGGAACGATAGTTGTGGGATGGATAATTCAAAATATAGACAAAAAATCAGTTTGTCACACATGATAAAAGTGGCACCTTTGTGTTACAGGAAATCACTAAATTGGGAGAAGGGTTGAATTGTCTGTCGATTTGACGAACCGGATTAACCAGCAATTAAAGGATAGGTCGACCTATCCTCCATTTTGGTTTCAAGAATGCTCTAGATCTAAACTTATTTCAAGTACTTGCAAAAGCATTTTATAATACTACTAGCGGTACCCGCACAGCTTTGCCCGTAGTAGAAAATTAAAAAGTCATTTGTATTTTTCGTATGTATATTTACAAATAATGGATGACGAATTTCTCACCAATTATCTCTTCTCATTTGATCGCCCATGTTATGGTTCCACGTTATTAAAATTTGGTAATTTACTCGTCCACATTGTAATAATTTGCTCGGTAAAATTTTCTTAAAATTGGAATAGAAAAAGAACAAAATCGAATTTTCAAAAAATCGCTTCGAGGTGCTCCCCCCCCATGCTACAAACTAATTTTGTGCCAAATGTCATGAAAATCGGCTAAACAGTCTAGCTGCTGTGCGCATCATAGAGAGACATCCGGAGAGATATCCAGACAAGCTTTGAGCTTTATTATTAGTAAAGATTTTATTACACAAACCTGCTTGCTGTTTCGTAAAAATAACTGATGAAAAGTTAAGTAAAACACACTTTCATCAAAACTAACAGGGAAACTAATTTCTTAGAAGCAAAATAGCTCTTCGGAAAATATTTCCCATAAAGAACCCAATGTTCATACCTGACTTGTTTTATATGTGAGCAAAAGAAATCTGCTCTTTTTATTGACGAAAAGAATCATACATCAATCAAACTACACCTCTATACCTCCCCCCTCCATACAGAAGTTTCCTTTAACGCACTTTTGTTCATTTCCACACAGCGCAATCTAACTGACGATCACAGTGACTCAATCGGCATAATGTTAAACTTCGAACCCATTCGACCCTGGATCGAGTCCGGAAAAGACGTTTGAGCATATTCACAACAAAAATGTATATTTTAATGAAGAAAATTGATTACGAACTTCGGAAAACATGAGCAATATTTGAAATGCGTTGGCCATACACACGTATGTCTACGGATCTTATGTTGATAACCAACAACACTCATTCTATTACACTCGGCCAAGGACAACGAGAAATAATAGGGGGGAAATATGTATAATAATAGGAGAAGAGAGGGTGTGCAATTTTTCGTCACGCAAAAAACAAGTACGACATTGTCGTCACACAAAAGTTTGTCAATCAGAACTTCAAAGCACTCGATCAAAAAAAATGACTTGAAGCACATTAAAAAATAATCAGTTTATTCAGTACTAGCTGCGTTGCCCGGCTTTGCCCGGTCTATTTTGAAAACAAAAATTGTGTCAAGTGACGTATATTCAACAATCAGGCATAAATAAAAGAAAAAAAAATCATCATGCAAAATTTCAACTCTAAACAATGACGGCTGATATTAAAATACTTTTAAGAAATTAAAATAAAATGAGAAAGATGGATTAAAAAAGCGTAACTATGGAAACACAAAATAAAATAAGTTTCAGAGTTGAAAATGAGAAAGATAGAAACAATGGATTCAAAAAGCGTTACCGTGGAAACGCAAAATAAAATGGTTAAAAACTTGAATAGAGAACAGATTTTTGAACTTCATTTAATTGTAACTTTTTTTCTAATGGAGATAGAGAATTAAACTTCCGACCATAGGTCGAGTTAGATCTGAAGTAAAAAAGGTAGCTCTTTTCAATGGTGTCAAAACGAAAACTGTAGGACAATTCCTTCACTTTTTATTGATGGATTTAATGAAGAAAGTATTGCCTAAATTTCAGCTAAGCCTAAACAAATTCGAGCTAAAAACGTAAATAACTCCCGCCGCAATTAAGTTAGAGCGTTGGAACAAATTGCGTAGAACGCGGAAAATTCTACCATTTCCAACGATATGTAATATTACTAATTGCGAGTAATTTTTTACCCCCATATTCGGGAATTTATGTGAAAATTGGGCCTAAATTGGAATAAAAAAAGAAATATTCATCGAATTTTTTTCGAACTGGTCTGCAAATCTTCTCAGGACTTAAAGGAACAAATTGTGAAAATTTCAGCGAAATCGGCCGGGTAGTTCTCGAGTTTTGCGAGTTCAAACAAAACAGACGCTTTTTGGACACTTCATTTTATACTATGTAGAGATTTATCTAATATACAACCTGCCAAAGGAAGTCGCGGTTGCCACCTTTTGAATAGCAATCGGCCACGATTATCTTTAAAACACCAGTAGCGTTTAGTTCCATGTTGAGCAGCCAATGTTGCCCCCGTGGTTAGTACAGTAGAGTCTCGAAAATCCGAGGTAATCGGGCTTACGTCACCTTGGATTACTGAAAACTCGGATTATTCTTTCAGATTAAAAATTTACACTATTTGGAAAACATTATGAGGAGAATTACATCTTTGCGTCTATAAAGGGAAGTAAGGCCTTCGGGAAAAATTTATCACTCAGATTTCAACACAAATTTCTATTTTAATTACGCCGAAACGAATTCTTGCTTTAGATTTTCACGATGTCCTTACGTATTCACGTGAGAAAATTTGTACGCAAATAAAACATGTATTTTTCCTGTGCCTGAATCCATTTTAACGAGCTTTCCATGGCGTCTGTATACATGTGCTTGCGTTCTTATGTATTTTGGTCAACACAAAAACGGTAAGTTGTATACGGTTTAATATTCGTATATGCAACTCATGTGGCATGAAATTGTGCACAATTTTTTATTGCAATCAAATCTTCCAAACATCATGTAATACGTTTTTTGTGGCAAATCAATGACAATTTTACGTATCGAGTTATAATCTCCAAGGCATTTCTTCATCCATATCTTGTAGATGACGAATATTGGTCTTGTTGAAACTAATTTCATTCAATGTACCTATTTTAACTATATATTTTTATGTTAAAACTGATTGTACTCAATAAGTTTTACTGTAAGAAAAAAAAATTCGTTTTCAAATTTTAATGAAAATCTTGTTTTTAGCTACTAAAAAAAATAACTTGAACCATAAATGAAGCACCTTGGATTAAGGTGAACCTCCAATTTTCTAGACTCGAATTTTCGATACACTTAATTAACTGCACCAGGTATCATGGCTTGGGATGTCATGATGTTTGATCACATTGAGCTACTGGTATGCTTTGACGCCAGTTTGACAGCGGAACGCTGCGGCATAGAACTTGTTGAGCATGTTGTTTTGCCCTTATCTCAGGTCACACCCATCACGAGGCTATAAATCAGGAGTTCCCAACCAGTGGGTCGCGACCCCAAGGAGTCAGCAGCAATACTTGAGCGCAATGGCGAATCCAGGAGAAGGACTATGGGGCTACAAGTCCCCCCCCCCAATGCCAGAGTACCTCATATAAGAACATCCTCTAAGATTATCTTAAGCTTTGGTTTAGGGACTTCAATCTCTTCAAATTTCCTCGAAAAAATCCCGAATTCACTCCTTCTACCGTTATCCAAAATCGTCTAAAATTTCGTTTTTGAAACTTCAATTTTGAATAACTTCTGTGAGAGATTCTCTAAACTTCAACTCTTATACCTTAAGGTGTCCTGCAGTTGCGTTTTTAAGATTTAATTTTGGAAATATTCCGGGGAAGCGTCCCAAACCCCTTTTTGGCCTCGAACTTTATCAAATATAGCCAAGAAATGTGTATTTAGGATTTAAATTTCAAAAAAGGTTTTTGGGGAGTGCCTGTTCTCCTTCACATAATAAAAGATCCTATAAAAAGGGTCTCTGAACATTTCTCCTTGTCATCGAAGATAACTTATTATTGTGATTTTTAGACTTAAATTTCGAAAAAACATTTTGGGAGAACCCAAAGTTCTCTATTCCACCACATCATTTAAATCCGTCTAAAGTTTCATTTATTAAGATTCAATTCGAAAAATCTGAGGAAGAGTATTCCTTATTGTTTGTATGCGCTACCAAAGTTCGTTTGTCGAAGCAACACGACGAGGATTACGAGCGAGACGCCGCCCAACAAAATCCCACACATGTTCAATCGGTGATATATTCGGGGTTATCCTGGTCAAGAAAGAAGCTGTACCTGCTGCGAATCAAGGTAGGGTTTGACAGTCCTAGTAACATGTGGACGGGCAGTATTCTGCTGGAATGGCAATCATTGCAAGAAAGGAATAGCTTGGGGCTGTAAAACTTCGTTTATCTTTCGGGTACTGTTCGAATTGCCCACAAATCGTAGCAATTGTGATCTTCCATAATATGCTATGGCACTCCAAATCGTAACTCTGGGTGTTCGTCCACTGTGGCGTTCGATAATGCAGTTCGGAATGTGCCGTTCACCGGCATAGCACCTGACACGAATTCGGCCATCATGGTGCCACAAATTGAAGCGAGATTCGCCAGAAAAGACAACCTGCTGCCAATCAGCACGCCAGCTCCTATGCACATTGGCATATTGTAGTCGCAGGCGGCGATGGTTTTGCGTGAGAGGAATCCCGTATAAAAGAATCCTTGCGCGCAGCCCACGCTGCAGCAGACGTCTCCGAATTGATAAAGCACACAATGAAACACCTATACCATTGTGCTGCCAATTGTCTAGAAGAAGCTGTGCGGTCCGTCAGCGCCATACGCACCAAGTGTCTGTCATCGTGAGTTGACGTCACATTTCGGGTCTACTGCCGGATTTCCGAGCTATCCAACCCTCGTCCGTCCACTGCTTCCAAACACGCATGAATGTGCTGCTGTTACGCTGCCCACGAGCGGCTACTGCACGATAAGACAATCTAGATCCACGAAGGCCAACGATTCTGCCCCGTTCAATCTCCGAAATTTGCTCAGGTTTCGCTTTTTTCGTCGAAGAGGCATAGTAAAGATTCAGTTAACGTTTACTCTAGCATATAATCACCGATAATCATACACGCCTCGCTACAGCCGTCTATTTATTTTCGGTTCGATCCGCTGTTCAGAGGGCGCTGCTCTACATACGCATGCGCTACCGGTCTGCAATTCTAATCATTTGCATATCAAAATTCATTTCATTAGATTGAAAAATACAATTACGAGTGATTTATTTTCAGGTCTACATAAAGGCAAAGATATTTTTTTTAATGTACATATCGTCGCCTCAGAGCAACATTAAGATGTCTAATCCCAAGAAAAACAGTAAGATATCCTACTGTTGCTTTAAGGCGACGATCTATCGCTTTTTTTACAGTAAAAAACTTTACCGCATTTATTTTTAAACTATTTATTTTGTTTGATTTTTAAACTAATATTTTTCTATAACAAATGGTTTTTCCAGTGCGTTTATTACGTGTAAATGTTACAGTTGTAAAACATATCTATTTACTCTCGTTCTTTCAATCCCATACTGGTGAGAAACTATACATGAAGTTAAAGCCCAAGTATGCCAAGCATTGAAAAAAAAAAAAAAAAAAAAAAAACTGATTATGAGGCATTCAAAGATAATTTTCAGCGTATCACAATATTGTCACGTACATATATACCTATTAAAAACTGATTACGTTGTCCTACGGTTTTTTCATGCAGAAAAACGTTATTTTTATTAAATGCACTTTTAAATATATAGCCTAGAAAAAAACATATACTTCAAACGATCTTTCCATTTTCCTCATCACGCTTTACTGACATTGGAGGAAAAAGTGAGTTGTGTTCTAGAAAAGATAAGCTGCAGGATCAAGAGTCTAAGGAAAAAGGGGGAGAACCGTATTGGCAAAAGAAGACTGCTTCAGCAGTAATAATGGAAAGAAAGGTATTCTTCTTCATCAAAACAAAGAAAAAAAATGTGTATCGATGAATAGAAGTCAAGAAGTGCGATAGTTATCAACAGAGAAAAGAGAGTTTTAGTGGCAATTTAGACAAACAAAAGAAGAAAGAAAAGACCCACAAATGGCAAAAACTACGGCATTGAGGGAAACATATCAGAAGATTGGCTTGCCGTTTTATCTAGTAGAAACATAATCAGCCACCGAATTCTGACTTCCGCAAGGAAATGGGTTCTGGATTTTCTTCGCTGAAAGTTTACAAGGAAGGGCAATAAATAAAAGGAATCCAAAATGGAGTTTGGAAAGTTATCTTAAAATTTTCTTTGTTAAATAAATCGAATTTTTTGATTGGTATACTTTTAAGATAGAAGTGTATCAAAAAAAATAAAATAAATAAAGGGCATTAATAACTGTGTGATAAAAATGATGTTAAGCAAACCCAAAAGTATTTATAAAATATTTATCAGCAAGTGCATTAATAAAAACAAACATTTCCACTATTTTTTAAGAGTTTTTTACTTTACCCAAATAACTTTTTTAAAAAATGTATGTATTTTATTTAAATGTAATTTCAATCTTTATTTTTTTAAGAATATGTATCATGTAAATTCTTCTGATTTAAAAAATTTACTTTAGTTCAGTTAACCGAAAAGTGTAATATAATGATTAATAATGTATTAGAAATGGAGATGCTAAATCATAAATTTCATATCAGTGCATTACATAAAAATACAGAGATGTCTTTCTTTCTTTCTCCTCTTTTCTTTTTCAAAACTTGTAAAAAAGAATCACGGAAACAAAGATACGAAAAAACATCTGAGCAAGTTGTCTAAAACCTGAAATTAATAGTGATACATAAGAATGAAACTTTTCTCTAAATAAGTGAAAAAGTTATTTGTGTGGAGTTTTACTTTTTCATTTTTGGAATTTTTTACTTTTTGGTTTCTATGAAAAAGCAGCCAGAAATAGACGATTGAGAAAAATGTGAATTAAATGAGACTAATTGTCGTCATTTATGGATATCAGGGAAGTCAATGCCCTCCCCCGTTCTTGGACTAAAAAAAAAAAACAATGCTCTTACACATAAGACAGAGTAGGTTTTGTTATATTCCGATAAAATGTTGGTTGAATATACACCTTGTTGCTTCTACTCTCCTGGGAATACTCGGAATGGTAATCCGAGTTCGCATGCAATTACTTTTTCTGCAGTTTAAAGCGTCTTCATCACGTCTCATTAAAAATTCCTTAGAAAACAATAAAAATCTTTAGAAAAAAATATTTATGTTATTATTTCTTACTTAAGAAATTTATTCTCAGAATAATTGAATCAAATTCTCAAAATATAGCATTCAAGTTTATTTTGGATCCAACGTTAATATTGGTTTCCGTAGTGAAGAAACTGATTTATATTTTATATAGGTATGCCTTTCTCAGATGAAAGTTCAATTTTTCATAATTCAAACTGACTTTAAGTACGTTTAACAAGATTTATCTTTCTTCAAACGCAACGTGCATACGTTTTGTGCTCTCTAAGCATTACATCGCAAACATTTTGTGGGTTTTTAAATATGTAAAAATTAGGTTTTTTTTAAATAAAATTATCTTCTAAAAATGGAAAAAAGAAAATGCTTTGCTTTATTTGAAAACTCTCCTTTTTGCTTCAATAAACTGTTAAACTAAAATGAGAAAAAAACTTTTAGAACCCACCATTTAAAATGCATCTCAAAAAACTTGCATATAAAAAAAAGAAAAAAGAAAAAAAAATATATTAAAAAAAAAAGATTTAAAAAGCCTACACAATTTATTCACTTAAAAGAAAAGAAATGCCAGTTGTATTCTTTCAATATATTTTTTATGTGCCTCAGAAAAAACTTCGCATAAAAAAAGGATGTGGGGAAGAATGTAATTGAATGCTTTTCTTAGATAACTAAGTTATAAAAACCAAACATTCTGGAAGCGTACTTTGTTTACTTAGCAGTCCCTTCTGTCGGTGTGGTGTAATTTCTACTTACGTAAGATTAATGAATTTTCAAGAATTAGAAATAATTGAGCGTAATCATTTTACTTTGCTCTTGAGGAAAGAATAAATGTTTTAGTAATTCCACTGCTTTTGACTTTCTTCATTTATTACCCACGAATAAGGGATATGTTTTTAAATATGATAAGCATGTGGAAAGAAACTACGCACAAAATCGCTAATATTTAAGCAAATGTAAAAAAATTTTGGCAGAAGTATCGACATTTTAATGGAGCAAATACTAAGTAATCTGATTGCTTTTTTCTTTTAACATCCTTGA
Source organism: Uloborus diversus (assembly GCF_026930045.1). Taxonomy (NCBI): domain Eukaryota; kingdom Metazoa; phylum Arthropoda; class Arachnida; order Araneae; family Uloboridae; genus Uloborus; species Uloborus diversus. The sequence continues at coordinate 98,962,388 of NC_072731.1, read as the reverse complement.
AAAAGTAAAAAAAAAAAAAGAATCCTTCATACTATATCCAAAACAGTTTATTTCAATAATATATAAATGGGAACATTCGTAAAATTTTACGGCTTCGCTATTTTTTTTACCATTTATTAGTTATTAAATGTAACAATGACAAGCTACGACTGACTAATGAGGGATTTGATAGTGAGAGAGTGTCATCTGATGAAAAACTAAATTATAAAAAAAGAAAGAATGGCTAAAATTTACGTGACTGAATTTAGAATTTTTAAATTATTCTTTAATTACTTGCTAACTACCAACAGTCTTAAACATTTCAATCTTGTGTGATTGAATGAAGTGCTTTAGATTTTCGATGATCATGTTAGGGACATCAACTGTCAGTGACAAAATTCAAAAACTTATACTGGCAATAATTCCTGAACTATTAGTATAAATGGAATGAAGTTTCTAATAAAGTTTGCTAATGCATGTTCTCTTACACTGTACACAATTTTGTGTAACCTTACTCTTTAAAATCGGTGGCAGCATAGCTGCCTCCACTGCTCTGGAGTAACGTAACTGATATAACGAGTGCAAAGTTACTCATCAATTGTGTATCTAGTGTGGTAAATAACTATAGCGTAACGTCTCACTAATTTGTGCGTAAGGTTACACCAGAATGTTATGTAAAATTCGTGAAATATTACTGTAAATGGAATGAAGTTTTTTTAATATAGCTTGTTATTGCATGTTCTCTTACACTGAACACAATTTTCTGTAACGTTACTCTTCAAAATCGGTGGCAGCATAGCTGCCTCCCCTGCTCTGGAGTAACGTAACTGATATAACGAGTGCAAAATTACTCATCAATTGTGTATCTATTGTGGTAATGTAACTATAGCATAATGTCTCACTAATTAGTGCGTAAGGTTACACCAGAATGTTATGTATAATTCGTGAAATATTACTGTAAACGGAATGAAGTTTTTTAATATAGCTTGTTATTGCATGTTCTCTTACACTGAACACAATTTTGTGTAACGTTACTCTTCAAAACCGGTGGCAGCATAGCTGCCTCCAGTGCTCTAGAGTAACGTAACTGATATAACGAGTGTAAAATTACTCATCAACTGTGTATCTATTGTGGTAATGTAATTATAGCATAATGTCTCACTAATTAGTGCGTAAGGTTACACCAGAATGTTATGTATGCTTGCAGAAAAATTGCTTCAAAGGTTACACATTAGCAAAATTAGGCTTTCACCTGACTTCTTTTTAAATGGGTACTTATTTTAATCGTAAGTAGCCTTATACTTCAAGTTAACTATTCGATGATTTAAATTATACACATAGATTAAATGATCACGTAATAATTTCTATCAGTACGTTTTAAATTACAAGTACAAAAATAAATTTGTTGGCAACTACATTTTCTCAAAACTAATATACACAAATTATTTTTTTATTTTATTTTTCTGTGCAAATAAGATAATTTTATCGCACCTGAGTGGTGTACGAATCCACAACGCGAATCTCACAGACAGGTCGCGAAGCAAGAGCTTTTATCACTCAGCCACGGGAGCCGTTTTTTGTCCGCCAATAAGAGTTAACCTTATCTGTGCCCAATATGGTCTTTCGCATGCGCTTTCAATTCTGCTGAAACCAAAGTAGGAGGTTCCTCCAACAATTTATGTTTCTAAAACAATGATACTACACACATGAGAACTCATGTAACGTTACACCCATTTTTACTAGCATCATTTCCATTTTTTTAGAGTGCAGTAACTAAAATGTCAGGCTTCAAGCTTTATGCACAACGAAGTTACAAGTGTCAAAAGAACCATGAGTGGCTTTTAAAAAAAGATGATATTTCTGATTTATTTATTTTTATGACTCGACTTGGCCTACTTTCACCCGATTTGAAATGGCAAAGAAGTGCCCTCAGATAGCATTCATAAAAATAAATGAAAAGTATTTCTCATAATTCCTTTCTAATGGAGCAGCGGTATAGGCACTGCCTTTTGCATACCTAGTGCGATTCCCTGGCATAGCAACTACTCTTTCACGTAACACCACTATCGGTGCGATGCCATTGCCATGATAATTTCGACGCCCAGTTTTTCCACTAGATGGAGGCACATGGGCTCTATTTGATGCGAAACAGCACTAGAAATTTAATTTTGCTGATATAGACTACAATTTCTCGTAACTGGAACTGTGGAAAAGGACAATTAATGTTTGAAATTTATTTGGGATTCAGATGACTCTGAGGGATACGGAATACTACAAATAAACTGATTGCATTTCAGTTGTACAAAACCAAATTTTGGTCTCACCACTACAATTTTAACCGATGTTAAAATTTGGGGGAAATTATAGGCCTAAAACTGTGGAAAATTTTTAACGGTTTCCCGTAAAGTTTATTGTGAAGGTGAATGCTTGGAAAAACCACTTTAGTTGCCATCTGATGAGGTATCAATTACAAAACATGAGATTTTTAAAACGAGAAAACTTATATCTACTTCAGATAAATTATAATCGCGAGCTATTGTGAGATAACGGAATCAGAGGCAGGCTTATGAAAAGTAACTTAAGGGACATTGTTTAAAAATAGCCCTAGAGCTAACACAGTGAACGAGTTTCATATTTTTTACAGAGAAGCTTTTATTCAAACCTCTTATTGTAATTACTAATTAATGTTACGATTCAATGGCAACCAGTTATTTAAAGAATGAATTTCATATTTAATCTTTGATTAAGTAAATATGAAAGTTACCATATATTACACGAAAGAAGCCGTTTTTCACCTTCACCTATTTCAAAAAATATCTAAAAAGGTAAAGGACCAAAGCTATTTAAGAGTACTCTATGGGGCCGTTTCCATGGACACTTTCGATCCCGGAAAAAACCTGCTTTTCACCGCGTTCCGGTTGTTTGCGGGGTATATGTGGATTTTTTTCTCTTACTGCTTGCTTCTGGGCGCAAAGCGGAATTTTACCTAGAATGCATTACGCGAAACAAGTTTGTCTACTAGCCGCTAAGGATGCTGGTTAAAAATCGCTTTCTGTGGCACAATGGGAAACCTCTTTTTACTTGGACACGGGGAATTTTTCCATCGGTTTTTTTTTTTTTTCGGAGCCAGAGCAAGGATTTACCGGGTCGAAAAGTGTGTTATAAACGCGGCGGCTTATGTGTATTAAAATCGGTTCCATACCGTAAAACCGTACAACTTTAGACCCGAGTTGAAACTGTAGACAATTGAAGGAATATGGTAGTATGTGCCATGTAGTGGTCGCTGGAGTAAAGCTGAAGTCTTTAAAAAAATCAGTAGGCTCGTAAGTGTTGTTCAGCGAAGTTCATTTGTTTACCTCAAGCTCCAGTGTTATTAGTCTCTTGTCAATATTTATTTGTGTTGGGAGTCTTTTTGAAATTTTTGCATCAGTTCTCAAAGTCTCCTTCGAGACCTATATTTGCCGATCGAATTCTCCTAAGGTAAGTTTTTTTTTACTTTATTACTTGGATAACTAAGATGATTTAGCCTTATTGGTGAATCCTGATGTTGCTTTGTTTAATTGTCGTTTCAAAGTAAACAAAATACGGGAATTCAAGTTGCAACTTTAGACCACCCATTTTGACTATCGTTTGTCAATATTTTGTGAACAATTTTGTATTGTCTTGAGCAGTTTTTTAGTTTTCGTGTTTTCTTTGGTTTTAGACATGAATCCAGGGAAAAGAAAGAAGATAGGCAGCTGTCCTTACCTCAACTAATCGCCTGATCTGATGGAAAAGGTGATCCAAGAAATCAGGAGCAAACAAATTTCAACAATGAAGGCAAAAAGGGTAAATTTTAGTGTTGACCTCATTCCCAGGATGTCATTTGGTACAAAAAAAATGCGACTTTGAAGAAACCTACCCAATTGGGGCAAAATTCGTATCAAGACCTTGTAAAAAAGTGATTAAAAAAATCCTTGTAAAAAAATCCTGGAATAGCTGTCTACTAATTGCTTTTCGTACTATCTCACGTTTTTTTTTTATATCTGAATAAATTGTTGTATTTTTCACAATTGATGTTATTTAATAGAACCTGAAATTGACTATTAAAAATTTATAAAACGGAAAAATGTACAACATTTCTTTTTTTTTTTTAATTTTTGCAGTGCACGGGATTGGAGCAGAACTGTCTATGCATTGAAACTTAAGGCCGGAGCGGTTTAGCGGTGCATCTCAAGAAAAATATATTGTGGTCTAAAGTTGTCACCAGTATGTGCAAACTTTATACCACTATACAGAAAATTCCTCCTCCCTTTGTGTGTAATTTAAATTTTTTTTCGAAGCGTCATTCAACAGCTGAGATGTATTGTAGTGTATGGTTAAATTTTCAAACTTTTTTGGCAAAAAATAATGAAAATATGAAGAAAAATACACATAATGTGGTGATCTAAAGTTGTAAGGTTTAACGGTATGTGTTGCGTTATGCGTTATCAAAAAAAAAAAAAATGTAAGTACGTTATGAAATGATGCCGCTATTTTTTTTTTTTAAGTCGGTTAAAATAGACAAAGACAATTTTTGTGACTAAAATTAAAACTAAGAAATAAATAAAATTTAAATGAACATAATTTATAATAAACTTAGTCTATTGTGATCCGCATCAATGAAAAGATAATTATATCAACGTTTAAACAGAAAAAATATATTTTAAACTAGTTTATTAATTTTATCTGTTGAACATAAAAAAACTATGTCCTGTATAGTAATTTTTTTATATATTTTTAATAAAGATAATTTGGAATGCACTTCATCTTTACATTACTACGAATCACAAAAAACTATTATATCAATGTTTAGATATAATTTTTAACCTTTTCCCCAGATAGTAAAGCATTCTACTAAAGAAAGAAAAGAAATCCGAATCTTTCTTCCAAAGGAAGTCGGAAATCGAACTTGATTGTTCTTCAAGTATATAAAATGCCTTAGTCCCAACTTTCTGATACTTTTCTAACTTAGTGTCTCTACTTTTAACTTCCGTCTGGCTTTTATTTCTTTTTTTCTTTTTCCTCCTCAGAAAGATTTAGGTTTGCACTTCGAAAAAGGGAAGTTTTTCTTATGTTTATGTTTGTATTGAATTCCAAATGTGAGGAAAAGAGAATCAAGTTTTGCTTTTTCATTAATTCTACAGAATACTGGCATTTTAATTACTTAAATATGCTTTCTACGTTCCGTAAAGCTTTATACTAAAAAGTAACGTCCAAAAAACTCTGAAAGGATGTATGGAGCTTGACTGCGTTCAAGAGAACCCTTCGCACCTACATTCTTTAAATTAACACACACATTATTTTGAACCTCCGAGGTTTACATATCTCTAAATTTAAAATCAGCGTTTCTTTTTTTGAGCAATGACGATTGCTTATTGTTCTCACTTGACAGTTTTGAATTCCTATATTTTTATTTTCCCTCCGCCTCCCTTTGCAGCACCACCGTCAGCCGGCCGCCTCACGATGCTGCTCCTCTAGCGAAAACCGTCTCCAAGTTGCGTCACCTACTTGCCTACTCTTATACAATCACCTACACCTACACACACACATGCATCTACACCTACACTACACATACACACAACTACATACACATACCCCACACAAACACACATACACTTAACTACCCACACACACATACCCCACACAAACACACAAACACTTAACTACCCACACACACATACCCCACACAAACACACATACACTTAACTACCCACACACACATACCCCACACAAACACACATACACTTAACTACCCACACACACATACCCCACACAAACACACATACACTTAACTACCCGCACACACATACCCCACATACACTTAAACAGAAACACATACGCACACGCATACATACAGACACCTACACATACACACACAAACAAATACACACACACACCTACACATACACATACCCCCACACATACATCCCCCGCACACACATACACACAACTACCCACACACACATACACCCCCACACACAAACAAACACGCCTACATACACATACACACTCGTGATTGCGAAAAATGTAACTTGAATTCGAGATATTTAAGTTCAAATTAATCTTTTTTATTTGTTTTTTATTTTAATTTATTTTATTTATTTATTTATTTATTTTTTGCAGTTAATTTGGTAAGTTTAAATGCTATGGCATAAACTTTCTGTTAAAGGGATGAAAAAATATTCTTTCCACCTCCCTTAAAATTGTACATCTTTCGAAGGAGCTTTACTTTTTCTTAACCAGGTTAATCTTGTTCCACTTTTCATGATTAATTGGAATAGTAGATATCAGAGTTTCCTATCTTGCACAGTTGCTATTCTAAACACAATTCAAGCATGAAGGTACTGGGGACTACGAATACAAAAACAACTTTTCAAACGCACAAAACGGTCGCTTTGCTATTCTCAGAAACCACTGAGCTACCCTGCTAAGTTTGAAATTTTGTTCAGGTTTGGACACAGGGGGAGGAGTTCTCTTCAAAGCGTTTTTTCTAAATAATTTTTGTATTTTCATCAAGTTAATTTTGTCTTTGGTTGGAGCAAGACTTTAATAGTTTTCTAATTATAATGAACTCATTACAGAAATTCTATTTTCTACGGAAGGGGAATTTGTGCGAAGCAAGGAAGATTGAAAAGCAATCTTCTGGGGTTATTAAGCGGCAGCGACCAGGACCAAAGTCCTATTATTATACTACAAAAGAATGGAAGAGGTTTCAGTACTTTTAGTGGTAAATTTGTAAATAGTGACACTTTAGACCAGTAGTTCATTTCTTTTTAAATGTTATCAATATGAAAGACTCAGTGCCATATATTTTTATTTAAATAAATTAATAGCATACTGCAAATTAAAAAAAAAATTGTACTCGGGCACTCTTCTCCTTTTTTAGAACATTTCAAACCATACACAATGGGAGTTTTCAGGTGACTTTTAATAACATTTTTAGAAACAATAATTTGGTTTAGCTTATTTTTTGGACAGTTTACGGAACGAATTTTAGAATATTTTTTGAATGTTGGCAATTATCCCCATTTTTCTTAGGAAACATTTTAAAACATTTGTTTAGCATTTTTCTCAGCCCAAATCCATATATTTTTATAGCAGCAGTTTTTGAGAGATCGCTTGAGACAAATGTATAACTTTGTATAAGGACGTGAATAGCAAAGGGAGGGATGTAAGTGAACATTTTCAAATTTTTGAGTAAAGCGCATTTAAAGATAAAATCCAAGGTAGGGAAGAGGGGCGTCATAGAAATTTGTAAAAGTGTATTGCAAAAACGATTTATAGCAAAAAAAAAAAGCAATCTTTGCGGAAAAGTCTATTCTTGAAGAAAACAGAACATCACGGTGTTATGAAGTAAAATGTCATAGAAACAATACAAAAACGGGTTCTAATAAGGAATGTGTCTCCCGCCTATATTAAATGCTTTGGGGACATCGATTTTCTATGTTGTTTATTAAGTTTTCGGACACTGGAATAGGAAGCGAAGACCAGACACAGATTAAGCCTTGTTCCAGCCAATATAACGACCTTGGACAAGGATTTAAAGCAGTAGCCTGTCTGCCAAAATTGTCCCAAAGATGTTCTATCGGATTCAAGCCCAGAGATCGAGCTGGCCATTTCCTTCGTTCCAAACCGTGATCCTCAAGATACTCCTCAACAATTCGAGCTCGGTGAAGTTGTGCATTACCGTCCGTTAGAATGAAGTCATTACCAATAGCACCAGCATATGGGCACCAGCATATATGAATCAAGTATTGTGGTATAATTCAAATTAGAATCCTTTATTTTATTCAGTTTTGAATTCGCGCAAGCGTTTTGTTTTCTGCGGAGCACTTTTCTCTTACCTGCTCTGTCTGTGGCGAAATACAAGTGATGACGTCACGAATTTCATTAGTTTCGGTCAGTGAATTTTCAGCCAATCGGGCGTTGGTTTCGATTTGAGTTTCCATTCATTGGCTCCAGAACCGCTTCTCGCTAATTTTTGGCTGATGGAATCATTTGTTCCAGAACCTTCGATGAAAAGTTTATATATAGAGAGGTGAAGCACTTTTTTTAAAAGAAATGTTGATTTGTGGGAATTTAGAGATTTGAGGATTCTGCGATTCGGTGTGAGTACGTGAACGTGAGCAAAGGGTGATTGATCCGACGGCTTCACCGTGCCAGGGCTATGCGGAAGCCGATGTGTTTTTGTTCGGGACGAGCCAAACACCGTCAGTCCATAGTGGGTGCAAGTTGAATGCTGTGTGCGTTCCCCCTCGGATACATCGTTTGTGGTCTTGAGCGTGACCTCTACCAGGTCATCATGTATGCTTATTTGTATTTGTTGTGACTTTCATGGGAAATGCCTCCAATGAATAAAGTTACCTTTTAAAATTTATTTCCTGTTCCTGGCTTTGTCTTTTCTTGTGTGAACCTGCTAATCTTTTAGACTATCACGTTTAAAGTTGCCGTGAGTATGAAAACTTTGGGTTTTATTTGTTTACGTACCGACTGTCTTGAAATGTAGTTTGTATTCTTTAGAACTAACTGAATGTATCTGAATTTCGGGTTGGTTCCTCAAATGTTGGTATTTCTTCTGAATATACAAAGTGCCTGACCTTTTGAAAGCTCATATTTTTATTCGCAGTGATCCAACGTTGTCGCGGCGTTGTTTCACGGGGTCTTGGGTTATTTTTCGGGGCAATTTCTTCATCTGACACAAACGCATTATGTACTACACAATTTCTTTGACTTGAAATTTCCCAATTCTGTAAAGGAGTACCCCGACTCCCTCAAAATTTATTTCACAAGGGAAAAACCACTAGTAAGTCATGTAATTCGTATTCGGTGCTCTTTATCTCTTTGCCTATTCACAAAATCGTTTCCCTCCTGGGGAATCTACGCGACAAGGATCTCATCCCGATATCTCAGACCAGTCAGAGTTCTTCTATGGAGCATATACAGATCTGTTTGACCACCTAGCGAGATAACTGCTCAAACCATGATTCCACCACCTCTAAAACTGTGTCTTTCAACAGTATTATACTGGTGGTATTTAGTGCGCTGTTCCCTCCATATCAGTCTGTTCCCGCTATGAATCACTCGCCAATGTAAATCTAGTCTAATCTGTGAACAGCACAGAAGCCCATTGCTGCTGGATCCAGGAAACATGTTCTCTTGCCCAGCATAAAATGATCCTTCGCTGCGGTCCGTTGAAGGGAACACACACAACTAGTCGTCTTGCATAGAGTCCTGCATTCTGAAGACGATTTTGCACCGAAGTAGCAGCGATTCTTCTTCCTGATGCTGCAAAGTAGTCTGCAACGAGCTGCGGCACAGTAGTGGTTCTTTTCCTTTGGACCGAAAGAAGAAGAAAGCAGTCTTCTGCAGGTGTTGTCGGCCTTTAACAGGTCTTTTGGACAGAGAATTTTCGGATTGGTATTGATTCCAAAGTCGTTGAATAATACTACGAGACACATTGAGACGTATAGCAGCATCAACTTGCGACAATCCCATGTCCATCCATCCAACTGCCCGCCCCTTAATGAATCGGATAAACTGCCTACAACAGTTGAATATCAAGTTCTACTTACACACAAAAGTACGAAAGCTTGATATTTGCATAGTTCTTTCTCACTCATAAAGATATGTTCTTTTCTATAAAATAAAAGTTGTAGCTATCATTTTTTTCATAAATGGTTTTCAAGTTCGTTATTATCATTCATGCAAACTATGCATTTTATTGTTACTGCCATTTTTTTTTATGGTGAGCTTCGAAAAACATGTTATACCTTAACTTTTGGAAGCCAGTGTAATTTCAACTCAATTTTTTTTTTTGAATAAAATTGATTAAAAAATTAAAGTAGAAGATAATAGTTTCAAACACTTTTGCTAATCCATAAAAATGCAAAAATTAGTAAAATATGGTCAGTGGACAAGTGAGAGCATGTAACGTGCTACAGTAGCTTACAGAAATGGTGGCAAGGACCGTAACGAAGTCTGCCGACAAAAGTCTTCAGAAAAACTGGGGAAATGGCCTTTCAAGTGGCTAAGAAAAAAAAATGTCCCATAGATTTAATTATGACAAAAAGTCTGTTAGTACTATATTCTGTACTATATTCTATGGTAGTTTGAGACTTAAGCTTCTGGTTACAATAATAAAATGGTCAATAAGTTCTTTGACATTTTAGAGAGCAAGGACAATATGGCGTCGAATGAAAATTTTTCAAATGGATTCAACAAAACTCCCAACAGTTCAAAAGAGGTTGAAAATATAGTAAATAAGAACGATGCTGCACAAGTTCGGAAAATATCAAGTGGTGAACAAGGCATGATGAAAACAGCTGTGTCTGTGTGAGTGCTGGTTTTTTTAATGTTCCTCTTATCCAAAAATAAAACATTTTATAAAATTAGTCTCTTTTTCTATAACTTATTGCTGTATGTGGTTTTACTGATCGCCTGTTATAAATATTTGTAAGTTACGCGTTGATTTTTTAATTTGAGAATGTGCTCGCTCGATGGAAACTCGATGGTCCACCCATAGCAACCGGCTGCCCTGAATGGACCGCATGCTAAAATATTCATTTTTTTAAATTTATTGTGTATATTTATCATGAAAGGGAATATTATTGTTAAAATAGAAATATACTGAGAAATTGCTCCTATAATTAAAGTGAAATTTGAGTTGGATTTCCTTTGTAAAAAATCGAAAACTGTTATGTGGTTCATTGACGGCAACCTTCCCTTATAGGTTCAACCATTTTGTTCACCCATCCGTGTAAAATTAGAGCTGCAAATGTTGACTAAAATTTAATTAATTTTTATATGTATATTTATGAATGTATTTCATTTTAGCATCTAAGAAACAGATAAATGTTAAGCCGGTGACATGTGGATAAAATATTCTAACATCATCATTATGAGGAGAGTTTAAGCACAATTAAACCAAAGTCTTCTTCAATAATTTCATCGTGAGTTAAGTATCTGTTTTTACACAAAAAATATACATTTAACATTACTTTACTTAACATGTAATTTCTATTTTTGAAACTTTCCTCTTTGATCTAAAAATTTAAATTTTAACTCGCATCAGTGATTTTTTTTTCTATATTTTTTTCAAAGCAAATGATTTATATAGAATTATTTAAATCGACACAGCTGCTACTTTGTTTAAAAAGTTAAAAGTTCATTGCAATACACTATCCTTAGCAAGAAGAGACGAAAAGTGTAATGAAACTGTGTTCTAACATGTCTCATACTATGTTATAGTCTACCTGTTATGTTTTGTTTAACAAAATTGTGAATGCATCTAAATGTCTAATATCAATTAAAACCCTGATTTTCAAGGAATATAACATAATAACGTCAAATCAGTTAGCATAACTCAAAATTAAGTCGATACTATAAGGAATATAAACACATTACGTACCTTGCCTAAAAATATAAACATCTGTCGGCACGAAAATATTGAGCAGTTTGAGTCCTAAAAACAGCATGAATAATACATGTTGGTAAGACACAGCAAATAAATATTTCCAACTATACTTTTTAGATAACTACCGATTTAAAAAGTTCAACATGCCCCATTTTACAACATGCCTGACTCTCCCCTATCTACTTGCATGTCTGCCATAATCCCAAGCTTTGATCTTCACGTTTTTGAAGCGGATTAAACAAATGTACTTCTGGATAATGTGCAAAAATGTTTTCAGCTACGAGATGTAGCTGATGCTTCAACTTAAATATTGTTATCTGAAGATATACTCACCTTCGGTATTAAGTTGCTTCTCAGATGTGGGTATATCAGACTGATGAACTCAAGGGTGGGTCTGCGTTCTCAAAATACTGCCTCTGAGCTGTTATGCATTGGTTGCGTAGTGTCTAATAGGAGTTCATACATCTCTCTAATCTGAACTCTCTACCAGAATAATACATGCTCCACTTTTCGAGCTTATAATGGACTATACACCCAAACCTGTTTTTATGCGGTAGATAGGGACTGCATAAAAAAATTGCTTAAAAATGTTTGAAACCTCACGCGTAGCTATAAAAATTTGTTTTCGCAACACAGTTATTTTATTTATTTATCTTTTTTTATGCGGTGAATAGGGATCACATAAAAAAAGTCTCACTTAGAAAATAACCCAAAAACTTACCAAATAACTAGGAATAGCTTCTGTAAATGATATCGAAGTAAACCATGTAATGATAGTTTTGTCGAATAGTCAGAGAAATTTTTGAGAGGTGGCAGTGATCTCCCATCGGGGTGCCTATGTCGTCAATGGAAGATACTACCTCGCACTCGTTTTAAATATAATTTTGCCAATTAAGTCGCAATCTGATTAAAATTTTCACATACTGCACAAAAATACATAAATAAATAAAATCGCACAAAGAAAGACCACACAAAAACATAAGTGTATTTTAAGGGAATTTGGAGAAGATATAAACAAATTTTCTTTAAAGCTTATATAATTTAAATTCACTGACAAAAGTTCTCGGAATTTGTAATCTTTCTACAGATACCCCATTTAACATTGAAATTGCTACATTGATTTTATCAATCAGAATGTTTCAGATATTTTTAAGCTGTGATTTTAAAACGTGATAATATTGTGACGCTATTCATGCTATAAAAAATTCTAAGTTTGGGCAAAATGGCAATTTTTTCTTTGAAATAATTTTCTTCTGAATTTGAAAATGCTTCTCTCTGACAGTCAGAATAATTATTCACTAACGTCACCAGTTGATGGCATTATACTTATCGACTAAAACTCGAATAACTGTAGTTTCACAACATTGCATTTGGAAGGGAGAATTCAACTTAGTTATTGGAAAATATATGTTAATTTTAACCATGTTCTCTCGTCGAATTATTATTGTACTTGATACCTTGTGTATATAACTTATTCATTTATTTCAATATTTGTGTTACAATGGACATTAATTAAGCACTAATAATTGGTACATTGTGCGCAATTGATTTATACATGCGAGAGCTATGCATATTTTTAAATTATTTGTTTTCTTTCAAAGCAGAATGACTGAATTCTTTCACTTTATTAATGACGTTTTTAAAACATATTTTTAAAAAAATCTTGCTTTTCACTCATAAAAAAGTATGCAATGCCGTAGGTCTCATTTTGATCAGGTTTTGAACATGCGCAATTAAAAATGAAAATAAAGCTAGAATTATAGAATAACAAAAATAAATGAGCCTCTTAATTTTCAATAATATGTAGAAAAATAAATTATCATTTTTACCATTTTTCCATTTTTACCAATCAAAGCATAAACTTAGATTGAAAAATTAGTCATCTATGACAAAGAATTCCAATTTTGAAACTTTAAACTTCAAAACACTATCCTTATACATTTTCGAAAGATGTTCTGTATGAAAGGAATCACAAAAGTGTTTGAAGAAAATAATATTGCTTTGAAATAAGTGTGAAAAGAAACTTATCCCAAAAAACATCAAAGATATAGAAACCAATTTCATTTCTTAAGACGTCTCTCGTCAAAACAGTCGAATACTATGTGCTTTCATCTTGTTTTCAAGACTCATATTTTCGTGAAATTTATCGGATTTCGGCAGAATATATGACATCAGTCTTCGTCAGAAAAGGGAAGATAGGGCTTTAAAATATGGGCGTCTTTGTTCATAACTCTTTTTTTCGAGCTGAAGTAAAAGCCTTTCTGGTTTTAAATTGGATTTTAACTTGTTTTAGTCAAGCGTATATTCTTTTTAATGCTTTTGGTTTTATCCAATACGTCTTTCACAATGAGAAAAATATCTTTGATATTTTTAAAAAAACTTTTCTTTACATTTTTTCCCACTATTGTTGATAATTATGCAAGAAGCAAATTTCATAATGCAGATTTTATTGCAATTATTTTACATGTTTTAGATGTATTTCAAAATGTGTTAACAAATTAAATATACTACACATATTTTGTCAGCTTAACCCATTTTGTATCCAAAACTTTTCATACTGTACATTTTGACAGTGAGTGTGTGTGTGTGTTTGTACAAATATGCTTTTGGAAACTATAATATGTAAATGTAATTTATTTAGTTTGCCATGGCTTATACAAGTCCTATACAAGTTTTTTGGAGATGCACTATATCTATTCTTTTAACTTGGATTTGAAACTTAACTTTTCTAATATTTTTAACTATACATTTTTTTACATGTACAGTGAAATCGCGTTACAACGAATGCAAATACAATGAAATTTCCGTTTCAACGAAATGCATTTTTAGTCCCCATGTAATTGATGATACATTGCTTGAATTCCATTACAAACAAATCGCGTTACAGCGATCAAAATGTATGCTTCCCTGTTCGCTGAAACTATATTACAGCTGAACTCACATTACAACGAATGCCAAAACAACGAGATTTCCATGTCAACGAAATGAATTCGCAATCTTAATGTAACTGCTGTTACATTGCTTGAATTCCATTTTAACGCAATTGCCGTTACAATGAACAAAACTTTTGACCCCTTAAAGTTTGTTGAAAAAAGATATCACTGTAATACAGATGTAAATACAGTTTACAGTGAACAGAAATTGTAGAGATAACTCAGTTGTCAATTTCTAAAATTCACCGAAAGGTTTTAGAAGTTTTCAAGCGGTTTGGTTAGTGTTTAAGCACTCTCCTTTGGTTTATTTTCTGAGAGCTGAATGTTATATAGTTCAGAGAAACCTGTGTAGTGTGCACCGCTTGCGGTGCAGGACATTATTGCTCAATTTAGGCAGGTGGTCAACTTACACGAATTGTATTTTCCCAGGGTTTACCGTATAGTGTTTTAAAGCTACTTTAGCTCTGAAACTTGGTATGAGAATGGATATTTTAAATAACTGTTCTTAAGAAGTTTAATCACTCACTTTAGGTAGCATGCTGAAATCATTACTTCCTTCTGAAACTTTCCATAGCATCTATATTAAGGAAAAATATCAAATGCTTCTCGTATATTTTTAGACTAAGATATTTTCTTTTGAAAATTATGTTTAAGAGTCACATTGAGTGTGCAAAAAGCAATAGTGAACAATACCACAGAAAATTTTAAGTTCTCCTACGAAGCTATTTTTTTCGCCTAGGATTTTTAACATATTTATGAGAATATTTGTGTATTAATTTTCCATACATCAAAGAGCCCTGCATAGTAGAAACATAGAGTAGAGTACACAGACAAGAGTAACGTAACAAGAGTAGAAATAAAAATCTAATTGAAGTAAAGTTTGTTGCATTTATAGTTATAAACATTTCTATGACGATTTAAGAAGCTGTATGTTCGACTGACACATTCTGTACCTGTTATTCTTATAAAAGGCTTTTTTTATCTACATGTTTCTGTTGATTAATTTATAATTTAAAGCGAGAAACACACCCGTACATTTGCATGTTGTGGGATACATAGGTGAACATGTGAAAGCATGAACTGCATTTGTTTTGAGTAAAAATGAAAGGTGCAAAATAACGAGTGAAAAAACAAAAGATCAAATTGTTGAAAAACACTTCATCAAGAACAATCTCTGACAACAAAGAAAAGGTACCCCAATTTGTACATTGGGAAAGAAGGAACCACACTGAGATATTAGGAGTATATTTGCTAATGACTCACTTTGCTTTTAAATTTACTTGCTGGTTGACTAAACGTTGAGAAAACAAAAACGTTTTTTCTCCCTCTCTAAAGCTTACTTCATTAATTAATACACTGATGCTTAAAGAAGGTAGTGTGTTTTTTTTAATTCAATACTTTATTTTTTAAAGTTTATAAAGCACAAATAAAATTTTCGTCAAGTTTTGTAAAACTGCACAATGATTTTTGTTTCAAAAGTAATTTTATCCTGAAGAATGTTAAGAGTATTTTGCAAAATATCACGTTAATGATAAGTGATCAAACAATCATGTGTAAAATGGCACTAAAAGATAACGCTGCAGTAATAGTTGAAACTTATGTAAAGAATAATGATCATAATACTTATGAAAACAACAAGGTAAATAATAAAGTTGAACAAACTAGACAAAAAAAAAATAGTATCTCAATTGACAAATCTTAACTTTCAGTTTATTCTTACTTTATATTTTGCAGGCTGTGTTTCTCCAGCTAATTTATTTTTTTTATTGGTGTTAACCCCTAGTTTATTGATAGCTGTGTTTGGTTTTACTTTTGGGGTTGTCCGTAAATGATACCACACTTTTTTTTAGCATTTCGACCCCTGTTTCTTTCTGTCATAAAGTGTCACAATTCATAACATATTTTTATGAAAAATGTGTATTGCTACACTTATTGTTATTCCTCCCACACCCTTGTCACAAACTGGCACAGTATCATGAAACCTGTTCCCTTTAATCAAAACGTGACATCATTTATAGAGAATTCTTTCTCTTTGTTTTATTTTTATTTTATTAATTTATTTATATTTTTTTCCATTATTGAAAAATTTTATATGAGATCATACTAAATACACTTTACTGTATGTAGTTTTATTTTATTTTCAAGCACAGCAAAAACTTTATAAAGTCCTTTTTTTATTTCAATTCCATAAAATATGCTAGAATGTTCCGAAATCGCTGCTAATCCTGATTTCTGCCACGCATTTATTTTTCCGGAGAAACTAAGTGTGTTCTCCCCAAGACACTATTGGCCACTCGGGAGGGCACGTCACAAATCTCTTTTTCCCTTTCCTCCATCCCTTTATTCCCTAAAGGCCCTAATGCGCACGTTATAAGCTTATTAGATTTTCATTCCACGTTCCGAGTTTACTGAGTAACAAAACAGGAAAAATTCATGATCAGACTTCTCTTGTTAACATCCTCAGGGGTTTACACATTGTGATCTCTGGGTAACTGTGATCGTTGTTTCCAGTAAATTTTATGCTGCAGTGTAATATATGTATTAAGTATAAATCTTATACTAAGATTCATTAGAGCATATCACCCAAAAAAAGTGGTTTATATACTTCATGCATTAATGCGCTGTTTAATTTCACATTTGTTTATGGAGAAGTGTCATGTATGTAGTCATAATGTGTAGTCACTAGTTACGAAGCTGCACTGTCAATACCGTGAGAAGGTAAAGCGCAATAACTACAAATTTTCCCTTTTTTTTAACTTGAAAATTGTTATTATTGTATCATATATCATATTGCTTTATTGAAAAAGTTTGCTTTTTGGTTAACGTTGAAAATAAAGTACAGAAAGAAACCTATTCCATTGTAAATTACAAAAAAAAATTATAACATTTCCTAATTGTTAGAAAGGAATCTAAAACCAGTTTCTTAAAATATCTCAGCAACTCATTTCTTCAGATACTGTGATTTACCTTCCCACTTCAGTATACTTGGATAGGTTTCTAAAAAACAAATTAAATTTCACTAATTTTAAATGTTACTGATTTTTTTTTTTTTTTAGCTTTTCCGAAAAATGGGCATTCAAGGCAGAAAAAACTAGTTTAAAAGGTTTCATTGAGACAAAATTTAGTAAAAAAAAAACAGCTTTGCATTCCTTACTCACAATTTTGAGTACTTTTCATATATTTTCAGTAATCAGTTTTTATAAACTTCAGATGAAAAAAAAGAAGAAAAAAAAAAAACTGAGACTCATTACGTGAAATGTGTGTTTTCCTATTTCAACTTTAAAGATGAAACAAGTATTTCACCTTTTAGAACAATAGTCTATGAAATAAATCTGCCCTTTTTAATAATATTTATTTAAATGTAAAATAAAAAATGTGATTTAAATAAAATAATGGTTTAAATACAAAAACTTCAAAAAAAAAAAAAGAACAAAGAAACGGGGTGTGCCGTAAAGACGAACGATTATAGATGTTAAACTTATTTATTAGTCGGAAACATTAAGTTACTCATTAACTACTTGTGAATATTAGAATAGATATTTTATCATTCAATTATGTACATAAAACTATGTATAGTCAGTTCTCAATAACTGAAAGTCCTTAAGGACCAGTTAAACATTTTAGTTATTGGTAGTTCAAGTTATAGGAAGTTCGCACAACCTTCTAAAGAGTTTGGGATCCATTGAAAACTTCGAGATAAAGAAAAAATCGACTTATTATACTTCGAGTTATCGATACTTGACAGTACGTATCAGTCACTGTGTTACGGACTCCAGGCTTCAGTAAATCTATTCAAAGCTAGAAAAAAAGCTTTAATAGGAATCATTTTCTTCCTTTTTACCTAGTAATCTTTTTTATAGTACTTTTATCGGTTTCCTTTAGCAGTGATTTCTTTTGTCATCCATTTTAGCAGTGAGTTAAATCAAGACGCATTTTTATTTCCTTAAGTAAATTGCTTAGCTAGAACTCTGTTAGGTTTCAATTTAACCCACTTAAGTAATGCTTTTCCAACGCACTTTCACAGCACAACAAAACAAAGGCAGACAAAAAGGTAAGAGCAAATAGTGTATGACAAAACTGGAAAAATGGTTTTAAACATAGATATTACATATTAATAATCGAAAGTGAATAAAAATAGAATTTTGTGCATCAGTTTCAGGTAATAAGAAAAGGAAAAAAAAATAGAAGTTTCCGACTTTATGATTAAAGTGATAAACCAACGTAAATAAAGCAAGTTCTCAAAGAAAATACAACATATAGCTATTTCAAAGCGACAATGGATTTTTTTGAGAATTTGTAATTTCTTTACGTTGGTTTTTCACATTAATCATACTGCAACAAAAATCTACAAATCTTATTTGATCATTTTTCATTTATCGACTTTATATTCAAGATAAAGCAATTAAAATAAGTCACCATGTTTTTCAATTCAAAGTTGGATAAATGCACCACTCCTCAGTTACTCTACAGAAGAATGCCGCAACGATATAATGTGTATACTATAAATAGTAGGGTAGACCGGGGCATGCTTACGCGGATTTGTTTCAATGAATTTTCTAAATTTGATATTTTAACTTCGACATTGTGGTTTGATGAATTAGTTATATTATAGTCAAAATTGATATATTTAGTTGCAGGTCAGTTTGTATTTTTAACCGCTAAAAAACATATTTTTAGTCCAAGTACGTTGCGTATACGTGCCCCGGACACGGGGCACGTTTACGCATACTTATTTTGACACCTAAAGTGGTTATGTTAGTGTTTTGAACATAACGTCTCACCATCGTTAAAACAAAGCAAATTTATTACAGATTGAATATTGTATAAAGTAAAAGCTGAAAGGGCATGAAAACAGTACTGCAATTTTTTAAGCTATACCATACGAATATGTCATTCAATTAAAAATTAAATGGTGATTTTCAAAACTAAATAGCCTGAAAATATTAAAAAGTTTTGAGGCAGTTCGGAGCAAAAAAAAAAAAACATCAACGCACATTTCGAAGTAAGATACAGTAAGAACGAGCGTTAAGGTGCTCAGACGTAAACGCGTAAACTTGCCCCGTCGCCAAATTTGGATTTATTTTTAACGTGCAAAAAAATTTAATAATATTTCAGTTCATACAAACACAGTTTTTTGAAAACGGATAAATTCTGCTGAGTTTTATATATATATTTTTCTTAACTAAGTATTATTTATTCAGAATAAGGTTCAAAATGTTCAACTCAAAATTCACTCGATTTGGTAAAAAACAGATTATTCTTTCTGCATGCTTTACCGAAGCTCGACTGATGCTCAAAAATTTGTGAATGCATTTGCTAGGGAGCAGCATCAATTTGTTACGAATGTTGGCTTTCCAGTTATAATAGGTTTTGAAAAATGAGCTCTGCGTTAACGGTTAACGTGCCCCGATCTACCCTATACATCTAATTTAAACTCAAATACGAAGCAATCCTGACTTCAGTTACCTATCACCAACCGTAAGCCAATAACAGTAAGTTTTGGTTATTTTTTCTTGAATTTTTAAAGAATCATTTTATTTGAAGCAGCTCCTTCTAAAGCATAGTCGGTTACCATTACTCTCATTTTTCATCATACCTAACACTCATTACTTAAGGGGTTCTGAGACACAAAAAACGTAACATTTTGCTTTTTTTTAACATATCATTAAAATAACTTCTTTGGATTTTTTTCTGCTTATTGGGACGTTTGAATCTTGTTTCTATCTTCATTGAAACATTTTTTTTTTTTGTTGCATGCATTTATCTAATATTATGTATTTAATTTTAAAACTTGAAACGCGTTTTTCTTCATGATACTATTTTTCTCGATTTTTTCCTTTCAAACTCTTATAGTCAAGAAGTGAAGGAGATAAAGTAATGAAATTTGGAGAAATCTTTTTTCAACAGTTTACTTTAGTTACTTATTCGGCGAATCAAAAAAAAAAAAAAACGTTTACTGCAAAAAAATTGATTTTTTTAAAAGTATCTTTGAATTTTTTTTTTCAAATTTTCTTCAAAAATTTTCTTTGTCTTCAATTAAGTTAATATTTTTTAAATCGCCGAATAAAAATTAAAGCTTAAATGTTTTTACAAAAGTTTTTGAAAAATAAATTGAAAAATGATCAAGAATATTTTTATTTATAGCGATTTAATGCAACCCATTTAAAAAAGGAAAACAAATAAATAAGTTTAAATAAAAAAAAATTTTGTTAATATTTACGCTGTGATTTTGCTTATTAAATAGATGATGAATCAGTGCAAATAATTAAAAATTCTTAACTTTTTTTTTTTATATAAAATGTGTCCTGCGCCCCCTTAAATGGCAAGTGTTTATTTGTTTTTCCTCCTACTGCATATTTTAATATCCTAATTTTAAAGGAGAGTATAATCTTGTGTTTCATTGAAAAAATAAGCATATCTTTCGCCCAAGTTATGCGTAAGGAGGTGAACCAACTGTTTGGTATTGGTTTCTTCTGCATTACAAGCAGTCGGTCAAGGTAGGCTGACTTTCGATGCTGTGCTGTTTGAGGGGGTTGAGTCAATTACCCTTTTAAAACACCTTTTACACTGCCAACTGCAATATTTTCATTTTTAATTTTTTTGGCATTTTTGTTATGTGTCGTACGTTAACTTTATTGTACAAACTTGCTTATATTGTTTCTGCTAAAAAAAAAACGTCTAATTCCAACATTTCCCCCATTGTTAGCATTAAATCCAACACACATTTCTTCAAGTATCTCGAAAACTCATTTCTGCAGATACTGCCGTTTACCTGCCCACGCCAATATACTGCTCATCAAATAACGCTAGAACGCCGGATCATTTTCTATCCCTAGATCAGTGACTGGTGCAATATAGATACTGCTAAGAAATAAGTAAGTTCAATAAGAAAAAAATTGTATTCGAACAAAATACATAAAATAATTGTTTTAATATATTTCTAGTTTATGAAACTTAATAAAACAACAAACTTCTATCATATTTAATGTTATAGTAATAATTGTATATAGAAAAATATACTTATGCGGAATATTGTTTGGAAAATCTTTCCAAAATAATATGTACATTCAACATGGATATAATTTACATGCTTCGTACATTTTCCACATACTATTCAGTTACAGGAATGGCTTATTTTAGTCGCTTAATTTCTATTAAATTTTTTACCTGACATTTTTGCGCTTGGGTGGGCTGTTTATTTTGGAGTTTATGCTCATTCTTTTTTTTTCTTTCAATGTATTTCTTGATATGTTACCTGCCTGTTTTTTTCACATAATCTTAGAATAAATGTACGTATGGAAAATAGTTTTTTTTTTTTTTTTTTGTGATAGCTTTAAAAAATAATCCAAGCATTTAAAGCAGGGAAATCTAAAATGTTACTGAGTGTGCTAAGTGTAATAGTTTATGAAATATACATTTTCAAAACCAGGATGCTCTTTTATGCTAACCCTGTATTTTTGTTGAGCAAATCTCCTATTTTCCTGTCCTTACAGAACCTGGAATATATTGTCCCTTTTTGTTATTTTTTTTCGACTAAACTCGTGCTCTTCTCTTTTATTTTCTTTGCATATTCTACGAATGTAAAAAAGTTGTCAACGATAATAAGACTTCCCATATTTTTAAAGGTTTCAATTTATTATGTATCTACATATTCTGGCAATCTTTGCGTTGTATCACATGTATCACATTGCTCTTTCTTTTTTTCGAGAGAAGGGAATGCCTTTTAGTATGTATTTAGCTTCTAGATCTGCAGCTATCCAAAATTCCACTCCCCCACCCCACATTTATGCATTTATCAGGCTTTAAAGCTATGAACTTACTAAATGGACAGCGATATTTGCTTGGAAAAAAAAATGTTTAGTTATAGTTATATTTTGTCCAGCTTTTAAACCACTTCGACAATTTTCAGAATTCCTAGGAGATAATTTCAATTTTTTAAGTTTTGTTCTAGCAGCATGAGTTGATTTGATATAAAATCTCAGAAGCCTTGAAATTTTTTTTCTAGGTATGATTTTTTCAAAAAATATAACCCCCATGTTTATGACCGCAAGGTATGGACTACCAGATTTTTAGTTTCAGAGATTCCACGTGCCGACAAAATTGGAAAGTATCCTATAAATTTTTCTCTAGAAAGGTAATAAGATTTTATTATATTTTTTGATGTATTTCCATTGCTGTGATTTTTATGATGCCCACTATCATTGCCCTGTCTGTGAAAAGCAACCAAGCACTCAATACAATTTCTGAACTATATTCCTCCCACTGCAAGCCATTACATGCTGTAAATGATTAGATGTTTTGAGAAGCAGTACAGTCAGGAAAAGAAGCATGGAGAAGAGTATATCCTCATTTTTATGATCGGAGTATGCAGGAGAAACGAAATATTCATCAAAATTCAAATGAATAGTTGGTTGTTTTCTTGTTTGTCTTTGTTTGATTCTATTCACTTCTTTTCAAAGAGGAAAAGTTCAAGCTCTTAAAAGTCCAAAGCTAAAGGTAAAATCCATGGACGATCAGGTGCAATAATTGGAGCTCAGTGGGTTCGATGAAAAAAGTTTGAATTTCATCCCTTACGCTGATGGTGACTGCTGTAAGTTGTATTTGCCGTGGTCACGTCTTCAACTTTCCAAACCAAATCAATATACCTGGGGGGGGGGGGGCAGATGCTACATCAGAGTTAGCTCAGTTTCTAGTCTGGATCAAAATTCAGCTGCGTTCAGGGTCATCTCTAAATAGTTAGCACTAGAAAGACAAATTTTCTGTATACCTAGAAAGACTGAGGGGCCAGTGTGGTCCCTAACCATTTTTGGGTAGTAATCTTCTACAAATTTTACCAGGGTGAGACCACATTCCCGATGCACCTTTTTTTAAGACAATTAAAAACTTAGTGCGTGATTATTTTTAGTTTCTCTGTTTTTACTTACCAAAAGGTAGAATTAGTTTCTCTTTCCAAGAGCAATTGCTACGGTTTGGCTGGTAAGCAAATGGAACCGTAAAGTGGGGCTACTTGAACCCATGAGAAAAAAGTGTTTAAAATCCTTCCTGGTCCTATATAGCTCAATGTATGCACTTTAAAACTTTCTCCATGACAGGTAGTAGTACTAAGAAAAGGCTGTTACCTGAAACAACGTTTCTGCTATTCCAAGCTTTTTCTGATTGAGGTTATGATTGCAAGTTGTCTAAACAGTTGTTTTTTCTCTCTGCAAAATTTCACATCTAAGTTAGTGAAAACATCTGATATCATCTATAGGCCAAGATAGTTTTATGTTTGCATTATATTTCCTTATAAAATAAAAGTGTTTTACGATTATAGCTATATAATTAACACAGTAACTAATATAAGTTAGTAAAAGTGCACTGATTGCCCCAAAATAGGGCTACTTGAACCCAGCGTTCAAACAGCCCCAAACCACATTTCATCACTAAATTATGTTAAGTAAGATTTGTAATCTTTTAAAATAAAGAGGTTAGTTACTATTTATACCCTTTTTTGCAGATCTGGGGATAAAAAAGATCCGGAAGTAAAAGAGAACACCTTGAAGTAGGAAATAATGCGGATTATTAAAAGGAAAAATTACATGTGTGTCCAGATTCAACTAATTCTGAAGTAATGTCTTAGAGAGTGGCATCATCCGATTTTGAATTATGTATATCAACTCTAAAAAGGAAATTAAAAAACAAGCCTGGCCATCCTGTAGTATTTAGTAGCTTGGAAGAGCAGTTGTTAAATAATATCAGAGGAAAAAAATCGACCCAAGCCATTAAATTGAGGGGTTTTCATTCTTTTCTAATGTTTAAATAATGAGCAAAATAAATCAATTGGTTTTGCTGTAGCTAGATTATATTTCTATTTGAGAATTTATGTTTGCCTAAAAACATGTTTTATGTATAAGTTGGTTTTATATTAACTAATATAAATAATTTGATATTTATATAAATAGTTTGCTCACTAGAATGTGCGTTTTTAATTTAATTTTTAAAATCTTTGGGCCTTTTTGGTACCACCACCTGTTTTACAGCATTTTCTAATGGATTTGCTGAATAGGACCAAATAGACCCAGCACGGAGCTACTTGAATCCAATTTTTAAAAATACAAAAAGAAATATAAAGAGTTAAAATTGCTGTTTAAAAAAGGCTTAAGGTGGTAGCAGAACGTCTGAAATAAGGTAAAAAGAAGGTTAGCAGTTCATAGTATGGGTATAACAAAGCATTCAGTGTAAAACTCGCAAACAGTATGAAATTTCGGGTCTAAATAGCCTCACTTTACAGTACTGTTTACAGCACTTAGATATTCAATCCGCTGCATAAAAATAAAATTACAGGTTAAACTAGAGTGAATGGTATTTTTAACGCACAAAATTAGGAAAAAGGAAACAAATATATTTTTTATTGTAAAATACCTTATGGGGTCACTGTGTTTCCTCTCGTCTATCTAAGTATAAGGATGTATTTACAGAACTTAGAGGCGAATAGTTAAATAATTAAACAAGCATTCAAATAGTGTCATATAATGAAAGCTAGAAAGTCTACATAGTGTCCAGCAAAGGACTCCCTGGTTTCAAAATTAAGTATCTCGAAAACAAAGGACGATAGTGGAATAAAATAAACGGTATGTTTATTGTGCAATACATAAAATCACATACAGGAACTTTTAAATTAGTTTTAAAAATTGCCAACAGGTTGCTCTTCACAATGTAATTGCAATAGAAATCTCCATAAATAATGCTGCGAAAAGGTTAGTTGTTTCAGCAGCGGTTAGTCCCTCAGCCTCAGATACGCTTCCATATACACTAGAAATTATTGTTCAACGCAGCACTATTTATGGAGACTTATATTGCAATAACAGCGTGCAGCGCCATCTGTTGGCAATTTTTTAAACTAATTTCCAAGTTCCTGTATATGATTTCATTGGTTTCACAATAAACATACCGTTTCTTTTATTCCAATATCGTCCTCTTTTTTCGAGATATTTAATGTTTAATCCAGGGAGTTCTTTGCTGGACACCCTGTATTAAGCTCCGTTAGATATTACACGAGTTATCAAACAACTACGCGAGAGAAGACACAGGCCCACCGCCTTTCTAGTGTCAAAACGCATGTATTGTCCGTTTTTCACTAGTTGAGACTTGGCCACGCCCCCAACACGTGGTATTGGAAGATTCTATATCCGTCTTTTGGGGATGAGGCTTCAGACCAACGCTGAGAAAGGTTGCAATTGGCCATCGTTATCGCGCTGTAAGAAGACGAGTGTTCTATAACTTTCTAAGAAATTACCTCCCACCTTCTTTCCCGAAAAAAATGTGTGCTACTAAGACAATTGTTCGACTTAAAAGTATTTTAAGATTTGCTGTGTATTTCTATACGTTTTGGGTTAATTTATCATTGATTTTGCGAAGGAAATCCTAAACTTTCTGTCTTTCAGGCTACGTAAATATTTTCTGAAAACACGGTGAACAGTTGCAGGTGAAATTGGAAGGAAAATTTTTCCTTCTATTCTGCTAAAACTTTCACAGCTCTCAAAAGTGGGTTTTTCATAGGTATTCTAATTATAAACCTCTAACCGCATATTGTTAACTTGCTGGTCAACCATTTCTCACCTTATTTTCGATCCGATTTTCTTCTTTAAAGCGTTTATTAAATATTACACAGTGCTTAGGGATAAATGAACTACTTTTGCAATATTTCGAACTGTTTTACTTCGAATATAATGAAGAATTAATGCGTTTACGAATTGTGTTTGTTGTTACTTTGCGAATACGAGTCATTTTTAAAATAATACAAAAAAAGAAAGAAAACGACAGACGATAACTTTAATTTCGAATTTTTCTGAAAATATTTCTCTGTCACCTCATTTTTGGCCCATTTCAGACAGTCAATATTTTGTAAAAAGTGTTGGGTTGATGTAATCATGTAGAGACAGTATGAAAAAGTATTGAACTACTATTTCAATTCCTAGGCACTTCATTTTTAACCATACACATTTAAAGCCTACGAGCAATTTTGGAAGCCTCAGTAGGTAAGTTGCACTCTGTGTGACACATTTCAATACTTTAGTACTATTTTTTTTTCCAATATGGCTTTTATTCTTCAGAAATGAAAAAAGGAACAAAACAAAAATTAAAGCTTTTCACATGTCAATATGGTTATCTACATAATAATTGAATAAGTGCCTGAAACAACGTTTTATGTTACTGTTTTAACCTATTTATTTTTGTAAATACGAAAAAATATACATGCTTTTTTTATTCAAGCTTTTCGATTACTCTAAAAGTAATTCAGTTCTTCCAGTACTTTTACGGAACAGCGTTACGTGTGAGGATCATAAAATAGGCTAAAGTTTGTTGCCCGTATTCTAATACAGATCCGAACAAGGACGGACACAAGGGAGGGGCGATGGGGCGACCGCCCCTTCCTTGAGTCGAGATGCAGAACTCTTCCACGGCATGTCTTTGATACTGAAGTTGAAAAATGTTTTAGCCTATCTTCAATAGTTTGACGAATCTCTTGCTGTCTGGAAAATGAAAGTGTAGCACATATATTATTCTTAATACATTACAGAGATCAGAACTTTGTATAGGAAGTATTTCAAAGTTCCAAAAACTCAATTTTAGAAGATTTTAGATGACATTAAATAGGGTTATAGGGTTGAAGGGCTCTTCTCAGGAAAGTTTCTTCAAGAAAATTGAAGTCTACCCCCCCCCCCCAAAAAAAGAGGAACTTTAATGGGACACCTTTGATGGCGTTAAGGTAAGGGATGGGGTTTGGTACACTCCTCCGCAATTTTGTAGAAAAGGAAGTCCCTCCCCTTCCCAAAATAACTGAAATGAGACGATCTTTCATGGTGTTTGGAAAGGGGGGGGGGCGGAGGTTTGCGAATTTATAAAAGAGTAAGGGTGTGAAATCAATCGCCCCCTCCTTGAATAGTTTCTGGATCCGTCCTTGGCTCTGAATGTAAAATGCGTTATTTTTATCAAGAAACGTTGCTATAGTCAACCTATTCAGTTGTTCAACATATCCCACACTGGCAAGGAAACTGACTCAACCACAAGAAAAAAAAACAGCAATGAAGAAAATCAAGGTTTGACGCAATCGTAATTTTAAGTGATTTAGTCTCAAACATTACAATATACGCAGTCAACTTATTATGTGATGTTTATTAATTAGTTTTTTAAGTATAGATACATAATGCATACTTTAAGCTCGAAAAATATTCTTCCAAATTATGAAATTTTAATGATCATTATTGATGTCATTATTGATGAAATCGTTTCTACGCCCCCCCCCCCCGCACCATTTAGGTGAGCTAACTTTGCGGTTTTTGTGTCGAGAAAAAGCACTAAATTTAGATTTTAAATCAATAGCCGGTACGGTTTTCTCAGATTTTGAATTGTGTCACTTTCCTTGCCGGAGGGGGGGGGGGAGCCGGTCTTTTCCCTTAAAACAATTGTTACTGCGATTTTGGTGATTTAGAGCAAACCTAAGGAGTCGTTCACAAATGATGTCACGCTTGAAAGGGGTAGGGAGAGAGGGTTCGGGGTTCATGAACTTCGGACAGTTAGTCTCAAGGGGGAAGGAGGGGATTATAAGAAATATGACTTCACATATTTTGGTCCAAATAAAAGCGTTCGTTATAGCAATATGTTCATCGAACATTGTGTGAGATATGACGAAGGGATAAGCTAAGGTGAAGTGTAACGTCCTTTATGGACAATCCTTGTTTACGTTAGGCTACTGTGTACTGAAGTGTTATAACTAACTTCGTTTCTGACCCCCCCCCAGAAACGAAGTTGGTTACCTCCCCCCCCCCGCCTTGAAAATACTCGCCCTGGGGGTTGTCGTCATTTCTTAAGCCGGCCCAACCGATGAACCTATAATTTTAAAACAGTATTTAAACCAAAGACACTTTTTATAACGCATCGCAAATTATTACATATTTCTAAACATTAATATTCATGTAGTACTTAGAGAAATAGCCTTGATTTTAATAGTCAATTGCTTTAAATATTTCAGATTGATTTTTTATTGTTTTCTCATTTACTTTTATTTCTCACATGTAAATCCTTTCTGGAACAATTGCCCAGTCCTCGCCTTTAGTTCAACCAAGTTTTTTTTTGGGGGGGGAGAAGGGGGGAGAGGCAACTTTTGTTCGAATACTGTTTTCATCATTTTTCAAAAATAACTGCTACTGTAGATCTACTGACTGTATATCCGCTCTATATGATCTGAAATTTTGTACAATCCATACAGATGCATCAAAAAGACCCAACCCGTAAGAGCTACTGAGTCACCCCCCCCCCCCTTCAAGAAAAGGGAGAGGGAGACGGAGAGAGATATTAACCCATATTTCACTATCGTCCTATATATAGGACAGCTCAGTTTTTTTGCGATACTATAAGTATTTTCACATATTTTAACTTATGTTTGTTACTGTTATAAACGTTACACTTGATTAGTGCTAAGTACAAAAATTGAGAATTCTACTTTGAGGATTTTATTTTATTTTGTTTTTTTGAATTTAGCGATTTCTTGCTGTTTTATTATGCGAAATTTAATTTTTAATCAAATCCATTTTATAAAAAATATGCCAAAATTCTGTCCACAATATATTACTTTTAGTCGTATCCGTTAACGCTAAAGAAAATTTGCAGAGAAAAAACTACATTTAAATAGGTTTTATGGAAGTTTTTTCAGCCGTCCTGTAAATAGGACGATAGTAAAATCCCCTACTGTGCGCTCCCAATGAACAGATCTGAACTCTCACAGAATAGATGGGCCCAGAAGTCAATACTATCCAGTTTTGTTGTAACAAAGTGAGCAGGAACTGGTTTCTCTGGTGTTTGTGGGGGAATGCTTTTGTTGGTTAATTTACCATGAGCATTTTATCACGTGGTGACGCTATCTTCTGCCCTGGGTTAAAATATTCGCTCAGTTATTGTTGTTCGAAGTGTGAGAGCTGATGTCAAAAACAAGTAGAGATGAGTACTTTTAGTAGATCAAGTAGGAAATTCTTAACAACGGAAGAAGCTGTGGAATATTTAATGTCATTAGATGATGAAGCAGATGAGAGTGATCCTGAAATGATAATAGTGCCACCTGATCCAGACACAGTCACTGATGATGAAGAAATTGATGAAACCTCTATTACTGCACATGGTCACGCTATTTTTGATGAGAAACTTCAAGAGGAAACTGCTGGAACAATTGAAATTTTAAAAGGAATAAATAGCAATGAAGAAATAAATATATCACAACCAAAATGGACTAATCGTGTACCAAAGTTTTCATCACATCCTGAAAAGTTTTCTAATGAAAATCAACAGAAGATATTGGACATAATTTCAGAAAAATCACCCGTGGAGCTTTTCGAGGTTTTGGCTAAAAATATGATTTTGAAAGCAGTAGAAGAAAGCAACAAATATGCTGGACAAAAAAATAACCATGATTTTTGTTTGAAAACGGACGAATTCAAACAATTTTTAGGCATACTTTTCTACAGTGGTTATCACATTCTACCAAGAGAAAAAATGTACTGGGAAAATGCTCCTGATACAGGAACAACTCTGGTTAGTCAAGCAATGTCAAGAAAGCGTTTTTCTGATATCAAGCGATATTTACATTTCAACGACAATGCAACTATTGATTTAGATCGATATTATAAAGTTCGTCCTCTCTATGATTTTTTGAATGAAGCTTTGCAACAATTTGGTGTATTTTCGGAGCATTTAAGTATTGATGAAAGGATGGTTCGTTATTTTGGAAGACATGGATGCAAAATGTATATGAAAGGGAAACCTGTGAAATTTGGTTACAAGCTCTGGATACTTTCATCTTTTGATGGTTATCCTTTTCATATTATACCATATCAAGGGGCACGAAAAGAGAACCCCATTTCTGAACATGGTTCCACTAGTTGTAACGAAACTAAAATGATGAAAAAGGGACAGAAGTTGTTATCAGAAACAGTTGTTGATGAGTTGCTATCCATTATTGAAACTCCAGCAAAGCATAAAATTTATATGGATAATTTTTTTTCATCTTATAATCTTTTCTCTCATTTGAGAAGCAAGCAATTCTTTGCTACAGGAACAGTAAGGGAGAACAGAATGGGAAAATGTCCTTTAAAGTCCTCTAAAATCCTGGGAAATATGGATCGCGGAACATCCGACAGGAAATTTGACGTGAATAATGAGATTGCAGCTGTTCGATGGAACGATAATAGAGTAGTATCACTCATCACAAATTTTGAAGACACGAGGTGTTTTAAAAAAGTTGAAAGAAGAATGAAGGGTGGAAAACAAAAAGTAGACATCCCATCTTGTGTTGTTTCATATAACAAGTATAAAAATGGTGTTGACTTGTTCGACAATCATATGGAAACATATTACTCTTCCATACAAGGTAAAAAGTGGTATTGGCCTTTAGTTATAAATGCCTTTGAAACTGCACTGGTTGCCGCTTGGAAAATATCGAAACTCTTTTCTACAGAACAATCTTTGGAACTTCTTGAATTTCGTAGAAATGTCACTATTGCTTACCTTGGTTTATGTGTACCACGAAATGTTGCAGGAAGACGTCTGGGTGTTCAGCAAAAAAGCGCAGCTTTTTTGAAGTTGCAGAGTGATCATATTTTAGTTAAAAACCCGAATGGAAAACAGCGTAGATGTCAGCTGAAAAATTGCACTAAAAAACCCGTGACTATTTGCAAAAAATGTAATTTGGGACTTTGCATGGAATGTTTTCTTCCGTTTCACGCATACCAGGATGCTTGACTGGAAAACCTTACACGGTAGCGGATTGTACCATCGTCCTATATATAGGACAGCTTGTTAAACTGAAACTAATAAAATTTTGGTAAGTTTTAAAATTTTATATTTCTTCTTGAGCTCTTATTAGTCTGTAATAGCAATTTTTCGGAAAAATATTAATTATTTTTTAATGTGGTACAATATGGGTTAAGTCTTCAAAACGAACGCAACCCTTAAGCATTTCAATGCCACAGTCTGTGTGGCAATGAAGTTTTCCTGTCCCCCCCCCCTTTTTTTTTCATCAGCGCACTTGCAATTTCGAATATAGGACGTTAGTGTTTAAAAGATATCGTTCAAAATTCAGAAAGCCTATCCTTAATAGAAATGTTTCATTCGGAAAACAAAATACCTTACTTTTTTTTTGTAAATACAATATTTTTGTTCTGAAATTTCAGTTTAAAAAGTATAGATTCCCCGTAGACGACAATTACGCGAAGCTAGAAACGAAAGGAAAGAACACAAAGATATTTTTGCAAATTTAAATGCCCGCCAAATTTAAGATTGTCTCAATTGAAAGCTGTAGCGATCACCCCCGCGCTAATCTTAGCTTTGCTTTCGGGAAGGCGTTCCGAAGTCTCTTCTCATGAACGCACAATAGCGGTAGCGTAATGTTGAGCCATCATCAACCGACAAGCCTGAAGTTCAAAACTACTAATGGGAGCCGATATATGAGTGGAAGAATCAAAGATGTCGGGATGTTCTTGTTACAAAAAAAAAGTAGAAAATAACATAAGTTCGAATTTTCTATCATACGTTGTGTAATTCGAAATTTGAACTATTATTATTATTAGTATTCTTTGGTTTATACGCATAAGTAATATTAATAGTGCTCCACAAAAGTGCCATTCTAATCTATAAAATTATTAACGCATGTTTTTCGTTCAAGCAAATAATATGTAGTTTAACATTTAGGTACTTAAAAAGTCAGCAATAAGTTCTTATTGAGAAATGTTGCAAGTTTTAACTCCTAAGGTACCACATTTCGTTTCATAAACGTTTTAAAACTGTTGTCAACAGTGGGACAACCGGTTTAAATCGTTTGTAAAACGTTTAAAGGTCATTCTGAAGAACGTGTAACTTTAGAATGAAAGTATTTTTCAATTTCAAAACATGTTGTGTTTTTTTTTTTTTTTTTTACTTTCTTGGATGATAGTGTTACTTACTGAAAGTAACCATAAACAATGACCCAGTAAAATTACAATTATTTTACTCATGAATAAAAAAAAATAAACCCTTTGTTCATAGAAATAAAAAAAAGGAAACTTTAAGTGTTTGAAAATAGAGGCCAATTTAATATTAAAGAAATAAGTCTAGTAATTATGCAAACAATGAGCTATTTTAATGACTAATGTGATTTTCTTAATTAAAGTACGGCTCAAATTTTAGTTATGCTTTTAATTAAAATTCGTACACTGTTAAAACTACAGGTTGCATTCGGCACCTTTCAGGGGTGAAACGCTTGTTCACCAGCGGCACCTAATACGGAGCCGAAATTGCACCTCTAACTAGGGTGAAAAACAGGCACCTTTTAAAAATAGGCAGCCGGGGTGAAAAGAATGAACCTTCGGAGAGAGAAATGGCACCCTTACTGTAGATCCTCCCCCCCCCCTCCCCCGTATTGTGTGCGTTTTTGAATACAGTTGTGTATTTTTCTTTTTTTAATAGTTTTGTTTTGATTCATGATAGTCTACGTTTTGCACACTTTTCACATTGCATGAATTCAGTACAGGAAATGATTAAAACTTGTTATTACAGCATTTGACCATATTTCAGAGTTTTCAACATAGTTAAGAAGTGCTCATTGCTTTAATTCATCTGATCGTTCTCTACATCAGTGTTTCTCAACCTCTTTTGACCCACGGGTCGGTAAAAACAAATGAAAAACATTGCGGACCTGTGAAATTTTTATCCTTTTCTAAAAAATAAATAAAATAAATTATAATAATTATAATAACTCTCGGGGCGGTAAAAAACTTGTGAAAAAATTCTGCGTACTGATGAGTTTTTTTTTTTTTTTTTTTTTTTTACAAAGTAATATTAAAAAATGAATAAAACAATAAATATCTACAGACTTTATTTGGTATCAAAGAGTTGTCACAAATATATTTAAAGTTACAGACGAGTAATTATTTGAATAATCATAGTTAAGTTAATGATCATTTAATAATGATCAAACGCACCGTAAGTAAAGTGTAGATGTACTTATGAATTATTTACATGAACAGCCAAAAATATTCTGGGATATTAAAGTTACGGAAAAACAAAATCGTTTCTTAAACATTCAAAATTTCAATCAAAATAACAATAAAATAAAATGCGCATAAAATTTTTCGACAGTTAAAAATTTAAAGAAATTCCTAACACTATCGAATAACCGCTAACAGGAAATGATTCAAACACTTGAACGAAAAAGCAAAAGAAAAAGATAGACGGAGAGAGATTTCTTTTTTATTTTTTGCGCTCGCTACACAAAGCACAAGAATCATTTTTATTTAGGTTCTCACTTGTTGATTATTGAAAATATCATTGCGGTTACTATTTCGGTGATTAAATGTTGCTTATCGAGTACTCAAGAAAATAATGATAGATACATTTAGTAGCGTTTGTGTGTGAATGATGGAATTTTCACGACAGTAACGGTAACCTGAAAATAAACAACTAACGGTACTACGGTATCGTAACGGACTAACGGTAACTGAAAAGCATTAAACGTACTTTTAAGTATGTTTGAAAGCCCTAAAAGCTACAAAGTGATCAAAAGCTGTACTTACTTGTTATTTTAAAGAATTATCCTACAAAAGTTGAGATTTAATCCAATAGTGTACTTCATTCAATGTGAAAGACGTAGAAGCCACGCGTAGTGCAACCTATCATTCGTCCGCCATATTGAAGTGGTTGAATGGTGAATGTATGCCGGAAGCGCATGCGCCAGCAAGTCATTTAGCGATTGCTTGCTGTTTTGGCACCCCTGTCTACGACTGTCTGCTACTTTCGCACCTCTGCTTTACTTCCTGGCCAGTATGGCACCCTTGGTCACCATGCTTTCACCTTAGGGGGAATATATTCACTCGTCTGGAACCTCTGGTTATAACAGTGTATTATAAATAGAATAGTATTAATGCATTTACAAATTAGTAAATTTGAGAATATATTCATAATTTCTAATTTCGGTAGACTGTCTAAAATTGATGTTTTTCCCTTCATCATTTATTCTCACCTCAGAAATTATGACATTAATAAGATGTGTCACGGAGGTGAGAAATTTTCCATTAATATATCCCTAAAAGACACATTTTTCAAAAAAGTTTCTTTTTTTTTTTCGCTGCTACAATCTGCGCATGTTAAGCATATGAAAAAATGTTCACTTCTTTTTTTTTCATTAATTTACAGCCTTTAAATTCAAGTTCACAGAGGTCAGAATTCACAATGACCGAACTTTGTTTTTAAAACAAAATCTAGCTTCTTGTTTTTCAACAAAAATCTCGCAACTTCTTTATGGCTGAAAATAAACAAGGGGGCTCCCTTGTATCATTCGAAAAAAAATGTGATGCCATTACTGCCATCTGTTAATGAGAAATGGCATTTTATGTCTGGGAGACGGAGGTGAGAATTTATTGTTGGACGTAACTCCTTATCCTTCTCAAATGAACAAAAACACAATATTAAAAAATTAAATATACTGAAACAATTATTATTTGAAATACCTGTGAAAGAAATAATAAATAAATGTATATATACTTTTAATTTAGCAAGTTATTTAGCAATATAAACAGTCACAGCTGTGTGACGTGCCACGGAGGTGAAATTTCCCATGTTGTGAACCAAAAATATATTAAAATAAAACTTATTAAAAAAACTGTTGGTAAGTTTAAATAGATATATTTTTGATGAAATTAAAAAACACTGATAAATGAATTGTTCCTTAAAGCTTTTACGGTAAAAGGAGTGCAGAAAAATTGCACTTTTTGAAGAATGACTCTTAAACGTTCTGTGTAGTTCTTGGCTTATTAACAATTTGAAACACTAAATATATTTCGATATCTTCCCAAACTTTCTACTTTATTCGGCGATGCTAGCAACGTTTACGTATTTCCTTTAATGTGTTTTTCTACTTCTTCAGATATCGCATGGCATCGTAAATCAAGAGGACTGTCATGAGGAGTTGACGTAACAGTTGCCGCGTAAATGTTCCACACCATCGATCATTCTTTGTCAGCCCAACCAATTCATCTTATAACTTGAAGAAATATAGAATACTAATGAAGAATATATGTATTTTCAGTAAATTGATCATGTTGATTGAATAAATACTTAAAAAACAAACATTTGCGACGATATATTGCATAAAAACTAACTCGCGGAAATTCAATGAGCATTAGAATTCAAGCTCTTTCTTACATTTTTGCTAACAATATTGAAAAATTTTTAACTTACCCATATTTAAGACATTCAGGAAAAGTTACTCAACCAGTTTTCGGTGGTATTTTTTGCATGTAATAAGCATTTAACATTATGTATCTACTTTTCTTTTTTATTTCTGCTAATACAGTCGAACTCTCTTATAGTGATCCCTGTTTTAACGAAATACTTCTATTTAGCGAAAAAATTAACAAGATTTGGTTGGTACAGTGTTAAGTTTATCCGATCAAAACTCGCTTTTAACAAACAAACCCCGCTTAAAGCGAGCAACATTTTTGTAATTCATAAAATGTCTACTAATATTTTCCTCAGAAAAGATTTTTATTTTACGAACAATTTCATTAACATTTGAATTACACCGAAATGTAGAAGTAAGACACAAATAATAAGAACAAATGATTACATGGACTTTTTTTTTTAATTCACGTAGTCGAGGAGCATTTAAAAATTTTATATTTGTTAAAGATAATGTTATAGTTTCTTATATATACTTCCAGAGATATTGTAACTGAAAGCCAAAATAGAGATAGAGAGAGAGAGAGAGAGAAAGCGAAAATTATAACAATAAATACGAAGAATTTGAAATTGAATAGCCCTCGACATACTTTGCTTCTAGAGTGCAGAAAAAATTTTAAAAGTCATAGATGCAAATGTTGATGATTTTCAGACACTACTTTTATTGAAACCAATAACAGGAAAGAGACAATAAGGCAGCTCAAATCAAATAAACAACTTCTTGGGTACTGTATAGAAATATAAAAATAACAAAGTAAGCAAGTATAATTTTTTATGATTTATTTCACGAACCCTTTTTTACAAGCACTCGGTTATAACGAAAAAATGTCGCAGTTCCTTTGCACTCGTTATTAGCGAGTTCAACTGTAAATAATTCCCCAAATAATACTGAAAGAAAAAAATTCAACATTTAATTATGTCAAAGAGTACTAAAAATAATTATAACACTTATAATAAACCTCAAAGTATGCTTAGGAGTAGAGAAAGTTGGTTTATGAGTATGACTGTATGCATCCCTCAGCACATCTATAACTTAGGACAGTAATCTCTATTTTTATGGACCTATTTTTACTTCCTTTTATAAAAAAAAAGTATTGTATTCGCAAAAAAATTTCACTAAAAAATCGGCCTTAATTTCCATTTTGCTCGCCCCCTAATGAATATTGATTTTTTTTTTTTTTTTTTGAAGCCGAACACACGTGGATACATGCCTAAGAACGTATAGACACCTGAAGAATCCATTTTGACGCTCCCCGAGTTAATTTCAACGAGTCTTCTCGTGACGTACGTATGTACGCATGTATGTGCGTATGTATCTCGCATAACTCAAGAAAGGTATGGCCTAGGAAGTTGGAATTTGGTACATAGACTCCATAAGGGGTCTAGTTGTGCACCTTCTCTTTTGGTTGCATTCGAATGTTCCAAAAGGGGGCTTTTACAACTTTTTGGGACAAAATCATTGTGAATTTCAATGTAAACTCAAGCGGCGCTATAATTTGGAAAACAATTGGCAATATATCGCCAAGCTTTTGGTCGCCAAATTCTGTCGCCAACTTTGCGACAGATTTGGCAAGTTTTTTTTTTTTTTTATTAATTTTAAATCTGGTTTTATTTGGTCATATTTAGAGAATTAACCATTGAATCACATTAACACTGACAATATTGGGAAAATTTATCTGTGTAAAACGTTTTCTTTGCTTCGGTTCGCAACAGACTTGGAATGAAAGTATTTCAAGTGTTTGCTGGCTCACTCCGAGGCACTATTATCTTTAAATTGGAGTAAAAGGAAGTCATGTGATGCACACATCAGCTCGTGTTTTTCCGTATTGATAATTAATTCTCATGATTTATTTTTTTTTATTTGATGTTTAGCTTTTAAAACTGTTTGCAACAACTCTGAACAAATTTTGTTTAATTCATATCAAGTTCAAACAAGATTTTATTTTTTTGTTCGTTAGTACAGCTAATGTGGCAGTTGAGTGTAACATCAGCGTTTAAGTAATGAAAGTAAACAAAATCGCAAGAAATTGAAATTAAAATGTTTGGTAATTATGGATTAAACTAGAAAAATTATGTGACTTCAGCAAAATCTACAATAAAACACTTATTTCTCTAAGTTACGTTTATATTGGTATTTCTGCTTTATATGCTCGCATGTATATGAAAAACATCATTGTTTCATTGTTACAAATTTCAATGTAAATAACTTGATAATGATAGTCAGATTAATCATGACATTTGGTGCCGGTCAAATACTTTTGGCTTTTCCTCCGCCAAAGCTAGTAACAAATTACTAGGTACTAACTAAGAATGAAAGCAAATAGTGTGGAAATACAAAGCTATATGTATTGCGAAATATAATGTACAATAACAGAAAATAACAAAAAAGAAAGAAAAAATCTATGCGGCATTTCTTTTAAACATGCTAGTACTTTAACTCAAACTCCTTGTGATATGAATTATGCAAACATTTTAAAAGTGTAAAAGTGCTTTCTAATGAATTTGTTCATTAATATATAATTTAAACACGATTATTACATTATTCAATATATAGGTAATTGAAGAATTTTGAATGGTGCGTCTTGACTTTAATTTTAGCTGTGAGGGCTTTCCTAATTAAATCACTTGATTTTATTTGCAGTTTGATTAATTTGCTGTTGTATTAAAAAGATGTACATAAATATGATTTTTAGCTATGAAGCAATCTTAAGCTTATGACATCTTTTTAAATGTTTTTTAAAAAATGACGACTGTAAGGAAAATTGGAAAAAATTGTTAGTTGCATCAAATTAATACTCGTGATTTGTTTGATTAACAAACGTAAATTCAGTTCTCTCGTTTTCTAAAACATACTTTCTCTGTACCGGAATTGGTCCTGATAACTTCAAAACAGACAAAGCCGTTTCCTAAATTCATTAAACTTATGAAGCATTCGTACTGTAAATTCATTACAGGTGAATTGTGCTGGAATTGCTTCCGAATACGCGAATTACTTTGGACCACATGCATTCAAACAATGAGTAAATTGTCTACCATTGCATGTCCCCAATAATGTCGCCAATAGAAAGGAAGGCACTTCCACAGAGTTCAGGAAGGAGGGAAATTAATCTCTCCCTGGAAAGCATGGCAGGAATTTCCCCGATTACCTGAATTCCAAAGCTGGACTATTGTTTTGCATCAATCTCATTGCAAACAGTTCTGAAGAGCTTTCAACACCAAAACAATCTTTAGGATAACAACTTCTATCAATTATGTTAAACCAGCTGATTGTACAAGAAATGAGAACTAATCTAGTCTAACTAACGGATTTAATTTATATGTAGTTATTAAATTACTTTCTCAGAAACGAAAGAGCATGTCTTATTTATATTTAAAATAGAAGCATCTTCAAATGTAAGAATGGCTCCTCTAAATTTAAAAATTAGTTTGGTTGATAAGCCAGGCAAATAATTACTTTCGGCAAACGTCCAATTACAATAATAATTTTTAGCTATAAATTTATAATGAATTTTTAGAAAGTATGCATCTATACGTTTTAACTCTGTCACTCATACTAATGAAGAAGTGAACATTTGTTATTGTGGTGTTTTAGATGCAACTGAATCAAATTTTATTTTTTGTTATGAGTGTGCATAATTTTCAAGTTATTTCAATATAAACGTCATGCATATATCTCAAGGCGTAAATTGCATTCGGTAAAATATGTAAGAGATTTATTTTCTAAGGGTATATGCAAAACAGCTGATGACAAAGGGGATCCACATCACGTGTATGTACTTGCGGTTATCTGCCATAGTTCGCACAGATTTTCTCCAGGATATTTTTCCCGACTATTACTGAAAATTATTCTTCATTGTTTCTAATTTAGCTCAGCTTCAATATAATAAATATTTAGTTAACTGGACTTGTATTCGAAAGTAAAAATAAAAATTATCTGATAGCATTTGCATAAAAAAAATTTAATAAAAAAGGTTGCTTATTTTACCTTTTCGTTTTAAAACAATATATGATTTTCAAACCCAATTGAATAAAAAAGTATATTTTCATACTTATTTCGGCTTACATATTATTAGCACTAGATTTCAATTTTTCTTTAACTATTTCACCTCGTTTTAAACGTTCAGCGCATTTTCTTCCGAAATCCTGACACTCGTAACTAATCTAAGTCAGTC
Source organism: Uloborus diversus (assembly GCF_026930045.1). Lineage (NCBI taxonomy): Eukaryota > Metazoa > Arthropoda > Arachnida > Araneae > Uloboridae > Uloborus > Uloborus diversus. The sequence goes on along the minus strand of NC_072731.1, from coordinate 98,922,630 downwards.
ATAGACGGAACAGACCTAGAGAATTAAAATTATCACTTGATAATTTAGACATCCAGAATTTTACTAGATTTGCATCTTATCCAATAATAATTAATTATGCATTAATAATTTTGGCTCATTAGGTCATCAAAATCTTCTTTGTGTTTTTATGATATTCAACTTGATTTTTTTTTTTAGTTTACCACATACATTCAGATATTTGAAAGCTATAAACTGATTTCTTTCACTCATGCGCAGTAAGAAATTAATGAATTTAAATATTCATTTTTAATCAAATATTCAGAGTGTTTAATTCAATTGATTATCTTCTATTTTGTCAAGTTTTCTGAAAGTAAAGTTAGCTAGAACAGAAAACTATGTCTGTTGTAAGCCAAAGACATAGGGAAAAAATATTTTTTGAAAGAAATACCTCTATCTTCGTGAATATAAGTGATGATATTGTCACGAAACTCTATAACATTATAGTATACAGTAGGTAAGCAATTTACGGAAGTTTAAGGCTTATTGTTTACTATTTATGATGAAGGATGATTCAAAATCATTTTTTGTTTCTGCACTTCTCCCCTAATTGCATGAAATGTTTAATTTTCATTGAAAAATGTGAACTTTAGCCTACCTTTTTAACCGACTTCAAAAAAGGAGGTTATGATTTCGTCTTCCTGCTTTTTATGTACGTTTTCGTATTACTCCAAGAATACTGGACCGATTTGAAAAGTTCTTTTTTTTGTTTGGAGGGGTATACTTTTCAGATGGTCCCATGTTAATTTTGTATGGATCTGATGAGGGGTTCCACAGAAAGTTTTAAAGACTTTAAATTTCATACGTTGTGTCTACGTAGACCAGTTTTCGTCAATTGCGCGACACGTCACAGGTCACGTGGTTTTGGCGTGAACGGTGCATTTTTTCGAAGGAGGAACCTGGTCTTAAACAATATTTAATTCTCACACATCGATATGTTTGATTTTTACGGCGCCGCCTGTTAATTTTAACTATAGTCTTACTAATGTATTTATTACTCATATAGCAAACTAGTAAATTAAATGTATTTTGCTACGTAAATAGTTAAATTAATTAATTTAATTTAAAAAAATGTTGCTAATAAATAACTTCATTTAGTCATTAAAGTTTTTTTATAAAAATACTTTAGTTTTGAAACATATTTATAGTTAAATTTAAGGGGAAGGGGAATTGAAGACGAAAATTCCCCCTCCCACGATTGCATTTATATTCCTTAATAAATATATCATAACTGGTGTCCAATTTCTGAAGTTTGACAAGTATTCTAGATTTAATACTTCATGACGCCGTCAGTTTAATTTACAGTTAAGGCAATACTAATTAATAGACTTCGTTGGAATTTTTTTATGTGCTAAGTTCCACGATTAATAGAACGCGCCTGGACCGATTAGGAAAATTCTTTTTCAGTTTGAAACGGTATGCCTCTCCCGGTCGTCTATTGGTCATCAAGTCTGGGGTATGAGGGATCCATGGAGAAATCAATGGACCTCTTCAAATTTCATACTCGCGCTTTGTTGTTTGTAAACTCATAGCGTCTCACTTAGTTAAACGATTTGTATGTTTATTTATTTATTTATTTATTTATTTTTTGTATAAAGGATAGGAGTGTTCTATCTTAGGTCCCAAACCTTTGCTTCACCATAGTTGTTCTTTAGAAAAACGTTATGTGCAAAAACAGTAAAGTTCATTTATTTTTTAATATTTGACGATTAAATAGAAAATCCATTGTTAAGGAAAGGGCCATAAAACAAAGGTACTTTGTTTAATTAGTGTTAAAGAAAGTACCACAAAACATTAATATTAATCGGGTAAGCCCTTAAGGGCGGGGGGGGGGTTGAGGACCTTTTTAGGGGTGCTCTTTCTTTGGGGAAGTACCCCCCTCCACTAAATATTTTCCCTGAATCAATAGTAATTTCGCAAATTTTGATAAAAACTCATCTAAAGCAAGCAGGAAATTCATTTAGTATCATTGCTCTAGTAGTATTTTGATCTTCATATTTTCAACATCACAGTAAATACTCTGTTTCTAGTGAGGTGTTGATCTAGAACGGGGCGCAGTAAAGAGGAATGGGACTTTTTTCACGAGTTACGTAACACGTATTATTGTGATATATAAAATAGTTAGGAAAACCATTGACATTTAAATGGTTCCAATTAAATTAGCGCACAAATAAATCCTGGAGAGGAAGAACTATCAGTTTTGAGTGCCAATCCTATAAAATGTACGCGCATAAAAATTTTTTTCTTTTTTTTTAACTGACTCCAAAAAAGACGTTCTCAAAACTAAAAAAAGCATAGACAGATTTGGGCTTTTTTTTTCCTCTCGTTTGAAAATGTATATACTTCCCAGGTAATCTCATGGTTGTCAGGTCAGTAACTGAAGATGGGATCCTTGAAAATTACTCTCAACCTCTTCAATAAAAGTTAAAGCGATTTCTGTTCCTTTTTAGTGACTCCTGAATTTTTTATTTTATTTTTTGGAAAGCATACTTTGATAAAGTCAAAGTAATGATGAAGACAATTTTCTTTGTTGATAATTGCGCATATGAAAAAGCCTTTCTTCACAGCCTTCGAAAGTTTTTGAGACGCTGTGCTCTATTTCCTTCTCTATTTTGCTTATCTTTGCTGTTTTCATACTCTTGTGCTCAACTTTTTCTCACTCGAGAAAGAAACTAAACTAAACACCCAAAAAATAAACACTGATTTTAATTACTGTACGATGAATAATTTTAATACCTAACTAATTATATACGATCTCTTAATTTTTAGTAGCCATTTGAAGTCGGGGGCCTCCTATAAACTACTACCCAATGTAACTGACAACCCACTAAATCCTGAGTTAAACACTTATTTAACAAAACGCGAAAGTCTTTAAAACTAAACCTACTCAGTAACGTTAGGTAGTAGTTTATAGAAAGCCCAGACTTCAAATGGTTATTAAACATTAAGAAATCGTATATAATTAGTTAGGTATTAAAATAATTCATCGTATAGCAATTAAAATCAAGGTTTATTTCTTGTGTTGAGCCTTTTTGATTTTTGTACTGGGACTGTAAAAAAAAAAAAAATTCTACGTTTGGGTAGGAAATCTTAGTAGGTATGACCAATTATTTTTTAATTTTTAGTTTATCTTTGTTTTTTGAAGTCCGGGTTTTTTTATTTGAAAATAATTTAATTGTGGCACAGTTACATAACAACTATTCTCTCGTTTCCTGGGAAATTCTTTAAAATTGTAATTTTTTAACCTATGCAGTTTTTTTATCTAATAAGAACTTTATTCGAAAGTTCTAGAAACATTGAACTTTCTAACAAGCACATTTCAATAACTTTATTAGTGTCTCCATTATTTGTACTATTTACAAATACTAAACGTTAATTAGGAAACCTGATCGATCCTGTGCAAAAGTTAACGTGACCTCATTACAAGTAGTTTTGACACCGTATGCCATGAATGAAACAAATAGAAGACCCCACGCCTACTGAGTAATTTCCTCATTCCAGAGCTCAGTGTTAGGAGACCGCCATGATTTGTTACGCCCTGGTGAATGCAATTTTGACTTTTCGAAGCGTCGTGAGAAATCTAATAAACTAGTGTTCTGAGCTGGTTTGTGAATGCTCATAGATAAATATTTGTATGAGCTCTTCAAGTTTCGTTGAAATTATATCATTCCAAAAATTAAAATTATTCACTTCAAGCAATCATTATTTGAAAAATAAAAATAAAACTTTCCTTAGAAATAGTTTAAAGAGTTAAAATACAATTTGCTTGCAGCCAACCAAAATAAAACCATATTTGACTTATAAACGTTTATTTTAACTTTAGGAAAGCTTGCAATGTTTTAGATAGGCATCATATTAAAACATGAAAATAACAGAATTAAAAAAAAAAAAAATACAAAGTGTAATGGTGTGGATATGAAATAAAAGGACAAATTCCAGTTTAGTTCTGAAATCTTAGTTTAGAATCCCACTCCACATCTATGATCGTGTAGCGGATAGAAATTTGTTGTTAGTATCGGAATAAAAAGATGCATCCCTTTTTTTGGATTGCAGTACTCTAAAATGCCGCTAAATTGCTGGAAAAATTGAACACAAATTACACACAGAAATGAGTCATTAGGTCACTCCTGAAACATTTAATGTTATAATATGATCTCCAAATATCAATCTTTCGAGGAGAGTTCATTCTTTAAAAGAATTTATTGGAATAAAACGTTGTTACAAATGCCAAGGTTATAACCATACTGCCTCAAAATGCTTTTTAGAGGGCATATACTGTGGATTTTGCTCGGAATCCCATATTGTAAATGATTGTGATTCACACTACGCTAGTCGTATTAATTGCCATATTTTTAACAAGAGGAACAAAACTATTAATAATGTTGAGCATCCACCTTCTCCCACTGATTGCCCTTGTTACCAAAGGGCCGTAAAAATATTTGTTATGTCTAGTGAGACATCGAATAGTTCTTCTAACCCTTTGACTTATAGAGATTTTTCTCAGGATCCGTCAACGCTTCCTAACACCACAATTCAATCATCAATTAAATTGGTTCAAATCAATTTACAAAGAGCATATGCAGCCACTTCCAATTTAACCATCTTCGTGAATGAAGAAGAAGTTGATATTTTTTCTAGTCTAGGAGTCATATTTGCACAATTCAAAAATCTCGGGTATCCCATTATCTTGGGGAAGTATTCTTTCAAATATTGGCAGGGGGCCGCAATAGTCTTTGCAATTAATGAAATTACTCCGTATGTAACATTTGTTTCTTACGATTTTGTTTAGCAAAAATTGCCCTAATTAACTCTAAAATAATTTTAATTTCCGCCTATTGCTCTCCTTTGGAACCTCTTGAGGAACTTCTAATTGAACTTGATGATTTCTTATATAACTTCAACTTCTCCAACTTCTTTATTTTTTACAGGTGACTTTAATGCTAGATCAAGTTCTTGGGGGTATCCACATAACGAATCTAGAGGTGAATTATTACTAGATTTCATAGTAACCCATAACTTGGATACAATCAACAACAGAAATTTTCCTCTGACATTTGAGACTCCACATGGAAAAGGGTGGCCTGATGTAACGCTCTGGTGGCAGCCTCGTTTTTATCAGCTCCATGGCCGGAACACACTAAAGTGCAAGCCTTCGTTGATGACTTTCCCTTTTTAGTCTACGGACGCAATAGGGAACTTCTTCAAGCTAATGCCAATTTTTCTCTCAAAATCTCCCATAATTGGCTATTAAACATCATCTCAAAGCTTCAGAAATCAAAACAATGGCTCTTCCTTTCAAAGTTACTCTCAATTTAGTTCGCCCCCCCCCCCCCCCCATTTTACGTCTTGATGACAAGTTTACTAAACAAAAACTCTCGGTGACAAGTTTACTAAACAAAAAATCTTGGTGACAAGTTTACTAAAAAAAAAAGCTTTACAGTATCTTGGCCTACATTTCAATCAATTTCTAACGTGGAATGCCTACATATATACATTGGATTCAGCACAAAACTTTCTATAATCAAAGCTGCTTGCAAGGCCTAGCAAGTAGAAACTGGGGGATACGAATGGCAGAGACTAATTTACACTCAAATTTTTGAAAGTACAATACTCTATGCAGCAGGATTGTGCGGTAGATGTTTACCTGTTAAATTAGAAAAGCAATTACTAACTCTTCAACGCAGGGAACTTCTCACTATAACCGGAGCATACAGAACTTGCTCGCACATTGCTTTGCAAACCTTGACTGGTATTCCTCCAATAGAACTAACAGTAAGGAAAAAAGTAAGGATTTGGAAAACAGGAATATAATCAGAAGAGATTATTCTAGATGGAACTACTTATTCACATTCAGATTTTGAAATTCTTGCACCTAAATGGTTTTCAAATTCACATTTACAAATTAAAGAATATCCAATCTCAACGAATTCGAATTCTGCAAATCTTTCATTTCATCGCTTATACACAGATGGTTCTCGCACTTTCACTAGTACAGTATCAGTATATACTTATTTTGAGGGCGAAATTCTTTCATCGACTTGAAGTATAAATCTTCATCCCAATAATATTATTTTTCAAGCCGAATTATTTGCTATTCTTTAAGCATTAAAATTGTCGAATTCACTTAACGCTGATTCCATTCAAATTTTTTCGGATAGTCAGTCTTCTCTCTTAGCAATTAAAAATCTTCTTCAACGGAATAAAAAAACAGTTTCTCATATTCAACAGTCATTATTAGGTAATTCTTCTGTCTCAGTGTCTCAGTTCATTGGGTTAAAGGGCACTCTGGGGACGTCGGCAACGATCTGGATGATCGCTTAGCAAGAACTGCAGCTGACCACCCGCAATTTCCTTTTTCATCCCATCCTCTTCCAAAATCTTCCCTAATTTCATACATTAAACAACAAATATTAGATGACTGGCGATTTAGGTGGAATGAAGCAGATACTGCACGTAGAGTCTTCGAATTCTTTCCTACCGTTCGTTTTTCTCCTCGCATTAAAAGTAGGTTTGGGACTATTTTCCTTTCTGTCCATGGACAATTCCCACAATATCTTCACAGATTTAACCTTTCTTATTCTGCTAATTGCTCTTGCGGGGAATTAGGTTCTCCGGAACATTACATTTTCTTCTGTCCACTAACATCGCATTTGCATACCAGACGTAATCATAGTCTTTCACTCAATAAAAACATATTAATCGCCTTTTCACAACATCATACCCGCATCATACTTTACTACTCTGTTTTCAGTCTATTGGCTAATGAAGGCTTCATGTTTTAAGGCTTTGACTAACACACATTTAAATTTAGTTTTTTTTTTTTTTTCCTACACTTTAACACGTTACACATTAACACGAGAGTTGTAAAGCAACAACTCTCTAGTGTCGTTTATGTTTTATTGTATCATTGTAAAGCTTGTATGCATTGGTTTTGTCTACTTTATTACATATATTGACGTTAAATTATCAAAATTTTTGTCAAGATCAAAATTGTAACTGATAATAATGTATTTTTTTATATATTTAAATTAAGTTCCTCAGAGACCAAATTGCTCAAATTTATCTGAGTATTTAAAACCGATAAACCGAGCAATTGATAGGTGCGGGTGGTCTCTGAGGGTGCCAAGTGTCAAGTGTTTTAGTCTGTAATGGTGTTAAAATAGCTGTTGTCGTGAGGTTATATTAAGTATTCGAGAAATATTTCTATGACACTTTTGGTATCTGCTATAATTCACGTGCAAGTAATACTCATTAATAAAGTATTTTTACTGCAGTTTGTAGTTGAATGTTAACATTAGATCTATATTATAACGTGATATTGTCAACACATATATTTTAAGAATGGGCGCGGGTTCAAACATATCTCATAGAAAATGTAGGGAAATACAAGCATTGCTACTCCCCGCCACACATACCCAGAGAGTTATGTCAGGTATTTGTAGGTAAAATTTTCAGGTAAAATTAAACCTGATTAAAACAAATCACTGGAACCGGATTGCTTAGGAAAATGTTTCAGAAAACGGATCATCAAAGCTCGTAGTAGCCACAGAATGAGGGATATTTACCTTAATCCAAAACGATAGGCAAATGTTCTTAATAACTTTTTTTACAGTGTGTTTAACGATAACTGTACCTCAACAGTTGACATTAGCAAGACACAAGCCATTATGCAGCTTGAGGATTTTGTGTTTTCCAAGGAGGAGGTTCTATTTCACTTGAAGAAAAAAAAAAAAAAACAACTAAAGCTCCAGTATTAGATATTCTTTATCCAAAAATTTTAGTTGAATGTGTAGAGGAATAAGTGAATGTTGTTTTAAATATTTTCAATGCTTCGTATAATTCAGGGACGATGCCAGAGGACTGGAAACTAAAGGTAATGCTTGGAATTACAGACTTGTAAGTCTGACTTCAGTGGTTTGTAAGATTTTCGAAACTTTGATCAAAATTAATATTATGAATTTCTCAGAGACTAATAGTCTGTTGACTAGTTTGCAGAATGGGTTCAGGAAAGGTAAATCGTGTGCTACTAATTTATTGCATTTCTATGACAAGGTTACCTTGTCTTTAGATAACAAAAAGAGTGTGGATGTTGTTTATATTGATTTTAAAAAGCTTTTGATGGTACCGCATGTTGCTCTTCTTAGCAAATTAGCTGATATAGGAATAGGAAGAACTTTACTTTGGTTTAGAAAATAGCTGAGTGGAAGGAAACAAAGAGTATTTGTGAGAGGAAATCAATCTAAATGGAGTGATATTTTAAGCGGGGCTCCTCAGGGTTCAATTTTAGGACCTCTCTTGTTTATTATTTTTATGAATGATATCAATAAGAATATTTCTGGAAGCATGAATTGTTTTGCTGATGATGTAAAACTTATGGGGATTGTGGAAAATTAAGACAGATAAAACAGTTTTAAGAGGATTTAGATTATATTACTAAGTGGGCGGATAGGTGGGGTATGGCAGTTAATGTAGGGAAATGTCAAGTGCTCATGGTAATTAGTGTACGAGTTATCGTTTACAGGGTTCAATCATTAGTCAGGCAGAAAATATTATTGTTCTGGGTATCTTAATAAATCAGGACTTCAAGTTTAGTCAACAGTGCAAGTAACAAAGCCAACAGAATGCTTGGTTTTATCAATAGATCTATTTCAAACAAATCTAAGAAGGTTCTTCTGCTTTTATATAGGAGTTTAGTAAGGCCTCATTTGGAGTATGCTGTACAGTTTTGATCGCCTTATCTGAGGAAAGATTTTTTTTACTGCAAAGGGCTCAAAGCAGGGTAACTATACTAGTAAGAGGACAATTTTAGATTTAGAATATGATACTATACGTAATAGGCTTAATATGTATAACCTGGAGCAAAGGAGAGTCAAAGGGGACATGGTTCAGTTGTTTAAATTTGTCAAAATAAATGATGTTAACGGAATAAATTTTGCAACAAAAGCAGGACGAGGGGTCATAGTTTTAAGCTATTTAAATCTCAGGCTAACCTGAAAATAAGGAAAAACTACTGCTTTAGTAGGGTTGTGGACTTTTGTAACAGCTTACCAGAAGAGGTGGTAATGAGCAAGGGGCTGGATAGCTTTAAATGGGACATTGATCTTCATTGGAGACTAATAAACTGACGAGGACCAGCCTAGCTGAGCCAAGAGCATGTTGCTGGTCGTCGCATTTGTATTTGTATTTATTTACTTATTTATTCACTACTTAATTCACATCATTGATTAATTCTCAAATATGAATTAAATAATTAATTTGTTTAGTCTTTTCTTGTTTCACTATCATTTATTCATTCGTTATTTTAATTATTTATTCATTTGATCAAAATTATCATTAATAAGCAGATAGAGAGTATTTCATTAGAAATTTTTTTTATAACTATTTTAACGTAAATACTGAGACAAAATACACTGAAATAAGGATGTTCAAAAATGTAGCACATACATATAAATGCAATATTTCTGGGTTGTCTGAGAATTCCCCTCAGGAAACTCCAAAAGACCAATTTTATTTTCCTTAGCGCCTTCAAAGTTTCCTCTTTCTACTACGAAAGGTTATTTGAAGAGTGTAAGAGTCTTGGGATCGATAAGGAGATCACTTCCTTTTTAACCGACTTCAAAAAGGAGGCGGTTATCAATTCATACCGTATGTATGTTTTTTTTTTTTGTTTGTCCACTCATAGCGTCTCACCTAGTGAACCGATTTTGATGATTCTTTTTTTAATGGATAGGGGATGGCTCAACTTAGGTCCCATTATTTCGTTTGACCATATTTGTTCTTTAGAAAAAAAGTTATGGGCAAAAAACAGTAAATTTTATGCAATTTCCCTATTAAATGATTTTGTAGCGAAGTTCGCACTTTTCATCCGTGGACAACGGTGGCTCAGTGGTAGAATTCTCGCCTCCCACACGAGCAACCCGGGTTCAAATCCCGACTAGGACAAAGTGTATTTTACTAAAATTTCGTTTCTACTGTTTCCCGTATTTTCTCGAATCTTCTATTAATTTCTGTATCTTTCCAAGTCTGGAAAGTTCCAGCACTTTCTCAAGTTGTATATAAGGAGATGTAACGTTCATTCGTGGTTCTGAATAAAGATCTCGAGTTGAGACTAACGAGTATTCGCTTCATTTGACTTTCACATTGTCTTCGCTTTCTTCATCTACGCGACAGTAGGAAACTCATTGTTATAAAACTTTGGTGCCCATTAATAGTAATTGTAATGATAATTTTGAATGAAGGCTTCTCTGAAGCAAGCATCAAATTTCTTCAAGGGATATTTCGATAATGGGGAATCTGACGCTGTCGTCTCATTTTTGGCGTAAATAATTTTATTTTAGTAACCCTGCTGATTTATAGTAACCCTATGTGAATTATCAAAATCTTCCTTTCTTCAGTGCTATTGCTCCATAGTAGGGGTAAACCTAACCTGGAAGCGAGGTGATGCAGTGATTAGGATCTGCTTAGCCTTCACAATGCAAGCATTAGGTTTGACTCAACTACTCTGTAGTATTTTTATCGTTATCATCTAGGCCGATAACAGATGATCGGGGCTAAGTAAGAAAATACAGAATTGCATCATGAGCAACTTAGATGCTGTGGAATGTAAATTAGTTAGGAAAAACGTAATACTTAAATGGTTATAATTAAATTAACTACGCATGATTTCCAGAGAGGAACAAAGATAAGTTTTTAGTGCCAATCGCTTAACGTTTAACGCGTGTCAATAGTTTTTTTTTTTTTTTTAGTATGGAGCATTTTTAAGAAAAAATGTGAATTATCGTGATGGTAACTTCTTATTATTTCTAAAATACCTACATTTACACTAAAAAGAATGAAATAAAAAAATTTTGAAAAAAAAAATAGAACCGACTTTAAAATTGCTCTAAAAAGTGAAAAATAATTTTATTCTTTAAACACCATCGATAATGCTTTTAAACATAATTTTTGAAGTTGGCGCAAAAACGATAGATAAAATCATTCACAGCCATAACTCAAATACAACTATAAATTTAACCAGGACCAGTTTCTTCACTATCACATACATTATGCATTGATGACAGCATATTTGAATAGCGATATAAATGTTTCGTTCGTAACTTTCGATGCTTTTCTGAAAAAAAAATATGAACGAAGCATGGTTACACTGGATTTTACGTTTTGTTTTTGCGCCAACTTCAAAAATTATGTTTAAAAGCATTATCGATGGTGTTTAAAGAATAAAATTATTTTTCACTTTTTAGAGCAATTTTAAAGTCGGTTCTATTTTTTTTTCAAAATTTTTTTTTTGCTCCTCTCTTGAAGAAATCGTAGTCAAATGTTAAGATCTAAACATTTCAAATCTGACAAAATTATGATTAGAATGGTTTGGCATCCCAGTTCTTACTGAAAGAAACTAAATAGATAAGGGACAGTTGGAAGTTCTTTTAAAAAATCGCCCAAATAGAGATACAATTTACTTTAACTTCGAGACTAATCTTTTTGTAAAATTGTAATTGTAGCACGTCTTTTTTTCTGTCTGTCTGACTGTGTTCTGCAGACAGAATGATTTTACGAGGTGGAAGTATGTACCATTGGACTGGGAATATATAGAGAAAGATATTCTTTTTGGATTCAAGAAGAGTATTGTTCATGCCCTTTTTTATAAACGCAAAATTAGGGCAAGAAAAAAAAAGTGATATGTGTGTTATATTCCCATTTGTCGAAATATCACAGAATGGTTAAAGCCAGAAGGCAGATACCAAGATATCACCTAAAGCGATTGCTCAGCGGCTAGTCAGGTCGACGACAGTAGCCAAGAGTAAGTTGGTAGCTTAAACAAATAGAAAGTCATAGTATATTTAATCCTCGGAGTAAAGAAAAAGAAAAATTGACTGTATCACCTAATCGCTTCGAGAAGACCAGGGAGTTAGGAGTAAATATATGAATTTATTAATGGCTGATACCAAAACAGGTATATACCTAAAGATTCAAAAATGAAAAAGAAACCGATTTTTCCCTTTCTTATGTGCGGGACCAGAATAACAGTTTTTATTATTTTAAAAGTGTGTTTTATGATTTTAAGGTTTGGAAATTGAAACATAATCATCACATATTTTAACTTTAAAAAATGTTGCACCAGTTATAATAGCGGATTTTTTTTTCTGATTCAAATCTTCATTTAAAACTGCTAAGTATATTATAACGAAAGTTCATTCTATCATAGCTCGTAATCTGAGACTGATGCTACCACAGGTTACCTTTCTTAGGCTCCCAGTAGCAGTTATTCCTTTTCTTTTCATTTTTTTTTCGCTTCGGGTGTTCATTTCTGAGAACTTCAAGTTGAACCTCTTAAGCGAATTTTGGGTTAATTAAATATTGGTCCTGAAAAACTAAAAGACCAATTTAAAAATTGATTTTGAGGACCTGTTGATCTGACAATAATGGGAACCATTAGGGTATACCGTATGTCAGGGGACCTCAAAACTTTTAGAAACTCACCTTTTAGACTAAGCATTTTGGCAACCCCCCCCCCCCCCCAAGTTTTAACTCTGTCTAAACCCCAAAACAATAACTAAAAACTACCCAAATGGTTAAGTTTTATATCCCTAGAAACGCATGTAACTAGCAAAATAAATATGAAGTTTTGTCTCTCGAATTATTTTAAAGTAGTAGACCTTACTGATTTAATAATCTGAAATAAATTATAACTATAAAATAAATTGTGAGTAGCTTTGCGAGCAAAATAACAATGGATATGTTTTTTAAAAGAGGCTCTTCAAGTACTTACGCTGGTGAGTGTGCGAAAACAAAGACCCGTAAATATGACCTGTCATACATGCGATTCGGTTTCACCGAGCTAGAACAGATCTCAATGTGTTATATGTATGAAGTGTTGTAAGCCAAAAGCATGAATTCTTCAAAAATAAAACTTGTATGTGTATTAGAATCTTTATGTGTGTACTCTTTTTTTATTTTTAATAAAAACCCAGCAATAAATTAGTTTTCTTTAAAATGTTCTTACATATCTTGCGACTCCCATAGACATATCCCGCAACCCACCGTTTAAGTATCCCTGCCAAATATGAACCCCCCTTATTAAGCCCGTTGCACCAGTAGATGATTCAGAACTGCTAGGTAGGATACATCCTGACGGTTCAAAATCATACAGCAACTTGGTGTAGGACATGGTTTTCCAGCCCGAGAATGAAGTATTCCAGACAGTTCAGAGTTCCATGCACCGAATATGTGAGGGATGCATAGTAGGCGGGCTAAAAACCTCAAACCTTTACTTTGTCTCACGTATCTTTTGCTTTATTTACACGTATTATTAAATACATTTTTTTTACTTATGTCTCTTTTCTTTACGGTGCTTCTGTGTACATTACCACTTCAGGAAAGCATTTGAGACCCCGCATTGTTGAATGAGTTTGAGTCATCAGGATGCACCCCACCCCTTTGTGTCCCCATTGTTTGCAATATATACATACACATATATATATATATATATATATATATATATATATATATATATATATATATATATATATATATATATATATATATATATATATATATATATATATATATATATATATATATATATATATATATATATATATATATATATATATATATATATATATATATATATATATATATATATATATATATATATATATATATTTATATATATATATATATATATATATATATATATATATATATATATTGCAAACGTATTAAAGAGGAAAAAATTAGAATACCATATACCACAAGCCCAAAGATGCGCAAAGCAATCAATATAAACATCAATAGAACAAAAAACAGACAAGGCTAAAACATAGATAAATGACAGAGATGAAGTCAGTACTCTTCAACAGTGGAAACTTCATCCTATGGTCGAAAGATCAAAACTTTTATATTAAAAATAAAAATAGGATGTCCAGTTCTGAAAAAATCAACATTCAGGAATGTCACTAAGTACTGGGAGTTTCGTCTTTTTTGGACTCCAGTTGATGATGTTTTTGAATTGACGCTGGAGTGTCCTGGAACTGATTTTATGGATTTAACTTTTATTTATTTATTTTTTTTTATTAATTGAATTGGTTTTGTTTTAATTTAATTTTTATCTAGTACTGATAGATACGGATTTAAATTCGCACCCGGACACATAGGTAATAGTTTTGGTTTTTGCTGGCGGTACGGTGGATGGACATTATTGATAGCCTTGGCTTCTAATGTCCGAGACGAAACCCCTGTACTTAGTTTTAGGTTTTAGTTCCAGAAATCTGCATTCATTTTTCATATGGTGCGTTTGTATGTATGTATATATATATATATATATATATATATATATATATATATATATATATATATATATATATATGGTCCTTACTTGTATTTCAGCTAGTGCCGCCCTTGTTGCTTTATTAAGTTGCGTTATTAAACATTGTATCTTTCACAATTTTTACATTTTTAGAAAAATTAAGAGTAAAAGTTTATTAAACTCGTAAAAATTCGATGAAGATTAATTTTACGTATAGCTCTACTTTCTATTTTTCTAACAATATCATCGTTGCATAGTGAAATTAGTCACTTCCTTACTTTTCCTCATGTTATGAAGTGTTTTTTCCACCATATGTATTTATACATAGTGTAGCATTACACGTGAGGTAAATATATTACAATCAGATACATAATAGCTAAACTATTTAAATATTCCATTTGTTAATATTATAAGGCTATTATTTTGCGTTTTTCATTTAAACAAATTTATGAAGTACTATTATTTTAAATATTCAAAAGATATACTTTAATTAGCATCGCAAGGGGGAAGTGTACATTTTTTACTAGGTCACCGTGACAGATTTGGTTAAAGATACCCTATATCAACATTTTAAATTGTATCCCAACTCTGAAGTAATCATTTAGATAAACGCAAACACAGCCATGGCAGAACTAATTTCCTATTAAATAAGAATAGGCTTCAATGATTCTATCCCCATCTCATTACTCGTTGTGCTCTGGCTATAATTAACGATTGAGAAAAAGTTAGAGATCGCAGGAAATAGGTCCTACGCAATCAAGAAAGAAATTGAGATGGAAACGGGAACAGTTTACTGTTCTTCCTTTTACGTTAGAACGACAAATTAGTCTTTAATTAAATACATTGCCACAGGATATTTCTTTAAGTGTGAGCCCGTGATTCGGTTGCCTTGATAACTATTATTTTAGGGCATTTTAAGATGCCAATTTTCTGCTGTATTCCTCCTAGTCTTTTTAAATACGTGAGTATGAAATATAGTTTAAAATTAGCTCTTACTGTGTGTTCCATCTATTCGTAGGATGCATTCTACTTTGCGCATATTATTGCACTTTATTTCTTGAATTTTAAACTAAAGCTTTAAATCGAGAAATATTCGTATATGAGAAACTATACTGTATTATATTATGAAGTATCAGCCTTGATGTTTTTTTTAATTGAAAAATAAATTAATAATTTATCGCAATACCTGCAAATAATGATTTGTAGGCATTGCGAGCGTTATCGTACGGTCACAACAAGTCCAATTCATTACTTTTTTAAATACAAGAAAACGTTTTAGATAATTTATAATTTACTTCGAGAATTTTTAAGTAAGGTAACTTGTATCTGTTGCAGGCATGACCGTACACGTCCAAACCTAGAGGCTTTCAATGTATGTACGTTTTAATGATCCGTTCATCGGAGTATCGTTCATTCTTTTGACGCGTTCATTCAACGACTTCGATCAGTAAAAAAAAGGTGCAGGTGATATCTCTGCACGACCTGCTCACGTATATTCGAAATGTTTCATTAGATCTGCAGTAACCTTTGAAGGAAAAATAACTTAAATGATCTAAGGGTAAGAAAATATGGCAATGAAAAATGAACCAAAAAAAAAAAAAAAAACTTTATTCAGGTTTAGATGAGAATCAATTATAGTTTTTTTTTTTTTTAAGACATTTTTCAGCTGCCAAATGGTAAGATATGTTTTCCATTTCAAAAGTTTCGGGTTCCATTTCAGTACGTCAAAAAATGCTAAAAATGCTGCAATAAATCAAGTTCCCTGCTACAGCACTGACTCCAAACAATATTACTAGTAGACCATGCATAACGAAAAAAGTAGCAACAAATATATCGAGACACATGAAATACACCGCCAACTCAGTCATACCAACCGAGGACTGCAGTTTCGTGCTTCTTTCATCGAGGACTCAGTTTCGGTTTTCCACTTCCTAAGCCGGGCTGACGAGAGCTAATAAGCACGAAACTGCAGTCCTCGGCTGGAATGACTGAGTTGGCGGTGTATTTCATGTATTTCGGCCTTAGCCCTGGCTATAGGGCGGTAACTTACTGAAAATACCATGAATTGCCTGCTATCTTCGAGCTGAACCGAACCATTGTTTCGGTCACTCGTCTGGTCGGTGCTAAGTCTACCTTAGCTACCAGTTTGTTTGGCACTCCTGGCTTCCTTAAGAGGTTTTCTACCTCTAGCTCTGCCACTTCCTAAGCCGGGTTGATGAGTGCGAATAAGCACGAAACTGCAGTCATCGGTTGGAATGACTGAGTTGGCGGTGTATTTTATGTATTTCTGCCTTAGCCCTGGCTATAAGGCAGTAACTTGCTGAAAATATATCGAGAGCTCAGCCGTAGTACCGGATAACTTAATTTAAAAAAAAAAAAAAACTCACCCAAAAATGTTCGGGAAATTCAAAATTGTTCCACAGTACCGATGAGAACAGAAAAAAAAACGCAATACATTTTTAAATGGGAAAAAAATAGAAAGTAATATTCTTTATAAACAAAAATCTGTGGATATTGAATGTAAAATAAACCACTTAGAATTCACAAAGCAAGTAAAAAAAAAAGCTAAATCAATATAGATGGAAGTTGATAGGGATATCATACAAGACAAAAGGATCGCCAAAAAAGTGAAATAAGATGTATTTTAAAATAGTTTTGGAGACAGAAAGCGTGAGAACGATTTATCAGGTGCCTGGAACAGGTAGTGGAATGTCCAAACATTTTGTTAGTAGTCCAAGTAAGTTAAACAAAACATTACTAATGGATACATTGTAAACTGTAAATGAATTGCAATGATTAAGGAAAAATGATGAATGAAGAAGAAGGTAAAAAGGTTCGATTGAATACATTGTACTGCACTGAGAAAAAGGAAATCTGAGATTGGTTGAGAGTTTAAAATTTGACGATGAATGTCAAAAAAAAAAAAAAAAAATGCGATTTTATCACAAGTGCATCAGTCTCAAACTGCTCACCGTTGAAAAGAATAGTCGTATTTTTTTTAAGTGAACGAATTGATACGTTTATTTAAAGGATTCGTTCTTCTTGATCCGTTCGTTAATGATCGATACATCCCTATCCAATTACTTACTTTTTAAAAACAAGAAAATGTTTTGCACATTTTTATAACTACTTCTAAAATGTTAAACTAAGGCTTATAATCGTGACTTATATTAATGCAAGGAACAATTATGTATCATATAAAATATCAACTTTTTAAAATGTTTTCTTGTATTAAAAAAAAATAGTGATGTGCATGAGTTGCTGGTATGATCATACGGCTGCATCCGCAATGCGTACAAATCTTAATTTTTCAAGTTTTTTTTTTAAGTTCATATTTTATATTGTAATGCATACATAATGGTTCTTTGCATTTTAATAAGTCACAATTAAATACCTAGGTTAAAATTTCCAGCAGTAGAGTGAAAATATATGCATAAAAAAATATATCTTTGTACAAATGGATTGTGCAAGTTAAAACTGTCCTAAATTTTTATGATCAAACTATATAAATTCGTTTTTTCAGTTCCTACTGTTAGTTCACATTGTCCCTAAATATATTTTACACAATATTGTTCAAAATTTCGATCTACGTATATAAATAAAACTTAGAATATATATGCATGTGCAAATGTTCCCTAAACTAATTACACATTGTTTAAAAAATTTTGAAAAAAAAAATAGAACCGACTTCAAAATTGCTCTAAAAAGTGAAAAATAATTTTATTCTTTAAACACCATCGATAATGCTTTTAAACATAATTTTTGAAGTTGGCGCAAAAACGATAGATAAAATCATTCACAGTCATAACTCAACTACAACTATAAATTTAACCAGGTCCAGTTTCTTCACTATCACATAAATTATGCATTGATGACAACATATTTGAATAACGATATAAATGTTTCGTTCGTAACTTTGGATGCTTTTTTGAAAAAAATATGAACGAAGCATGGTTACACTAGATTTTACGATTTGTTTTTGCGCCAACTTCAAAAATTATGTTTAAAAGCATTATCGATGGTGTTTAAAGAATAAAATTATTTTTCACTTTTTAGAGCAATTTTGAAGTCGGTTCTATTTTTTTTTCAAAATTTTTTTATTTCATTCTTTTTAGTGTAAATGTAGATATTTCAGTAAAAGTAAGAAGTTACCTAGTAAAAAGAAGAAGTTCGGCTCTATATCACTGTATTGCTTTAGAAAAGCCTTTATTCAAAATTATCATTACAATTACTATTAATGTTACTGTTATATGGCACCAAACTTTAATAACAATGTGTTTCATATTGTCGCGTAGATGAAGATAGCGAAGACAATGTGAAAGTCAAATGAAGCGAATAGTCTCAACTCGAGATCTTTATTCAGAACCACGAATGAATGTTACATCTCCTTATATACAACTTGAGAAAGTGCTGTAACTTTTCAGACTTGGAAAGATACAGAAATTAATAGAACATTCGAGAAAATACGGGAAACAGTAGAAACGAAATTTTAGTAAAATTCACTGTGTCCTAGTCGGGATTTGATCCCGGGTCGCTCGTGTGGGAGGCGAGAATTCTACCACTGAGCCACCGTTATCCACGGATGAAAAGTGCGAACTTCGCTACAATATCATTTTAATTGCATAAAATTTACTGTTTTTTGCCCATAACTTTTTTTCTACAGAACAAATATGGTCAAACAAAGTAATGGGACCTAAGTTGAGCCATCCCCTATCTATTAAAAAAAGAATCATTAAAATCGGTTCACTAGGTGAGACGCTATGAGTGGACAAACAAAAAAAAAAAAACATACATACGGTATGAACTGATAACCGCCTCCTTTTTGAAGTCGGTTAAAAATTGAAAAGTGTGCTTGCATAAAATCACGAAGTTCCATCTGGCAATAGAAAAACAGGTAAAAAGCAAAATGTTTTGAATTTAAAGAACGTATTCAAAACTAACTGGTCAAATTGTTGTTAACATATTTTGCTACTATTATGACAGTAAATAAAATAGTTTAAAAAACTAAAAAAACACGCTTTAATAGCAAAATGAACTAAAAAGTTAAAATTAATCTTTGGATGACCATTGTATAAAGTAATTGACCGAGTACTTAATTTTACTGTAATAAAAAAAAATCGTGGGGGGCTGTCTATTTACAGTTTTGCATGGATAACAAGTGGAATAAATTAAAGACAATTTATAAGAAGCTTCCACGCTTTTTTTCTATTACAGTAAAATTAAGTGTTTGGTCAGTTACTTTAGATACTTGCCATCCAAAGATTTTTAACATTTTAGTTCATTTTGCTACAAAAGCGTGTTTTTTCAGTTTTTTAAACTTTTTTTGTTGAAATAAGATTTAGATACTAAATATTGCTAACACTTGTAACTCTTAAATGAAATCCTTGTGTGTGTGTTCAATTTTCATAATGGGGGAATGTATCTTAGTACTCTATTGCATTGTTTGCATCAGACATTTTGAATGCTTTCTGGTAAATTCATGTGCAAATATTGTTACACTCCGCAGCTCTGATTTGTACGTTGTAAGTAATTCTAATAAGCGAATGGCTATTTGTCTGAAGGAAAGTTGGACCCACAAACATACAAGTTAAGCTAAAAAAATCGTGTTAATTAGAATAAACCAATGACTTATCGTTAACAAATTGATTTGATTATAGAATATTGCATTGTCATCGGGTCTGAGGTTGCATTCCAAATTTTAAAAGATTCCGATCACAAAAAGTGGGTGAAAATTGAGTTGCAAGATTATGAATTTAATTTCAGTGCAAACGGGATTAGAACGCACGCCCAATGATTCCCGGTGGTGGACGTCAGCGAAGACCCGCGCCTTATACCGCTCGGCTACGAACGCTCACAAAGTGGTGGAATGTACTAACAGTAATAAGCGACGAGCTCTTAGTCCAAAGGAGAGTTACAAACATACAAGTAAAGCTAATAAAAGCGTGATAAAAATGCATAATAAAATAGATGACTTTCAAAATAGCTGACGTTTCTCGCTAAAATGTTATAAAATGGGTTTCTCAAAAATAAATATTTCCTTTAAATAACGTAACTTCTGTTCTACTTTAACTAACTTTAGCCTCAGCAAGTTTTTTTTTCCCCCAAAGTATTCGATCGATGTCGTAATCTGACACCGAATACTAGTTATTTTTCTAAAATCTGCCTCACCATCAATCTATCTTCATATTGCGAGGTCTTTTTATTTACCTGCTACTTACTTCACTCGCAGATGTTACTTTTTAAACTGGGTTTGAATCGTCACAGCTGGTAAAATGTAGGTAACAGCATTAGTAACAGTCATGCCTAAGACATTGCAGTCGGGTTAACTCAATTTTCTGATCCTTTTAATATAGTTAGACTTTTCAAACTATTTTTCTCTCACGCAGCTACATATCATCAAATTTTTAGCTGCTTCTGGATCCTCTGAATTAGTTAATTCTATCTACATCGAAAAAATCTGATAATGCCCATTAACAGATAGGATGAGAAAAAGATGAGTAATGGACAAAATTCCCTTTTTCTCTTCAAAATGAGCTAAAGTTCTTTATTTTTAGAACTAAAACCTTATTTAATTCAAATGAACATGGAACACCAGCAGGCCTTGTGAAGTCTGTTCATAAACTTGCACCTTTGCCTTGTAAATATCAACTAGCTCATAAAATTCACTCTAATAACTCTAGATGATTGCACCGTATTCATGACTCATAGCAACATCAGTTTTACCCACCAAAAATTCTTATTATTTAAATAAAAACTTATGACTTTATGTTACTGAACCCGTGTCTGTTACCTGTACCGTTACCCTAAAAGCCATCTGATACGATAATAAATCAACAGAATCAATCTCTTTAATAATGGTTTGCTATATCATTTGCACTTAGCCACTCATTGGTAGAAACTGAAGTCATCCAATGAGTTCTACAAACTGAGCGAGTCGAAATCGGTAGTAAATCCAAACTCATTGAATGAATGAGACATACATTCTGCAAAAAATGATATATTATTCCTTCTGTATTCGGTGTGGGAAGAGAATATAAAATGGGAGAAATATAAAGGAATCCGAAAATATTAATCCCGTGGGAGGAGGATCCGGGGGGAACCCTAATACGATTAGAAGGTTTATTTCTTGTTTTCTTCCCTATAACTCCAAAAAGCAGGCGGAGATGGTCCTCCGTAGATAAGCTTTGTGAGGTTATCCCCTGGGCCAGGCCCGAGGGACTCCGATCACTAATATCAACATATTTTAGGGTAAATTCCTTTCAGAAGAGGTTACACGATACAGTTATTATATATATATATATATATATATATATATATATATATATATATATATATATATATATATATATATATATATATATATATATATATATATATATATATATATATATATATATATATATATAAATATATATATATTTTTTTCCAAGCAACTTAAATTAAAAGGAAAATAATAGTTTTCCAAAGAACGAAAACAACATCCATTCCCTCTTCAATCTTAAGAAGCATTACACAGTGCACGTAATCATTCAAATGCCTGCCTTTAACAAACAATAGAACATTTTGTCCCTTTATTTTCCATGCTTGCAAAAATAATCGATTTTTTTTCTAAAATTAATGAGATTTAACGGTTTTGAAGAGAAAAAAAAAGAAAAACCCAAACAACCCCCTGTCCCAATGGTAAACAAAATCAGATCATCAACATAAAAAACAAAAAAAAAACGAACACAAAAAATATAATTTCCTTAAAGCCAGACAGTTTGTTGTTCCAAGACAGACTATATATCTCCATAGTGTGTTTCTGAATTTTGTGTAAAATTAGGTACAGTTGTAACAGCTCTAAATCAGCATAGTACTGATAGAAATTTAACTGAGAAAGATTAAATTTGACAAACAGTGGAGGTTAATTATTCTTCAAATTAATTCTTCTTTTAATTGAAAAATAGCCTAGGGGCCATTGCCCCCCCCCCTCCCGTCTTTATAATATAAGGATCGACATTTTCAGATCTATACTGGTATAAGGATCGATATTTACAGTACTATAAGGCAAATGATTAAATGATTAAACAAGCATTCAAATAGTGTTATATAATGAGAAGTCAGAAAGTTCCATTGAGCTCCGTTAGATATTATTTGAATATACCGTTTGAAGTATAACAACGAACTGCACAAGGGGCCACACAGGCCTCTCCGTCTTTCTAACTGTTAACTTAATGCTGAAATTCATGACACCTGTAAAAAATGCTGAACAATTTGAACCAACGTCAGTATGATTTTCAAGGAAATTGATAAGCAGTGCTAGCTTTGAAGTTTCAACAGTTCAATCAATAATTTTTTTTGTTGCAAATTCTGAAGTCGTTGAATAGCAATAAAAGATGGTGCAAGGGGAGATGTTTATCTTGATTTTGTGTCGTAATGCAACAAGAAAATACTAGCGGAAGTATAACTTTGACCCCCATTGTACTTCCAATAGCTAGTAATTGCATTGATTTTAGCATTCATTAAGGAAAAAAAATAAACTAAAAAAATGAAAATCCTATACCCCTACCCATCCTTCTAAAATAATAAAATTTAATGAAAAAAATCAGTATCCTAATTAAAATAAGTATCAACAAAATTTAATACAGCATAAACATCAAGAGGATTATTTGTGAGCAAGTTTTGAAAATTAATGCATAACTAAGTAATATGAAGCTTCTTAAATAATTTTAACGTTTTAATAGTCCATAACAAAAAGAAAATAACCAACATTTTCAGCTCAAAATCACAGATCAGAGAAAACACATGTTTCGGGGTTTCTGAAAACCCCACTTTTAATGTAAAATGGTGAGCTATTGGACATAAAGACATCTGGCATAACTAGTTTTTGTAAGAGGGAGAAAAGAAGATGTTGCCTGCACAGTCAGGTGCTTAGAAAATAAATCCAAAAAATCTGAATCTTAAACTTTTTAAATAGACACAGAAAATGTTTTAAAGTTGGAGATAAATGCCTTAATTAATGACTGATTGTGTTTAAAACTTGGAAGTTTATAAGTTGCGGAAAGCTCAAGCTCATTTCTAAAAGAGAAAAAAAAATACTTGTATCAACAAATTGATCAACTAATTTCTGATTTATCGATTCCTTAAAAAATAAATGTATTTTGAAGTGTTTTAAATTGACAAAATCATAGGCAGAAAACTTCATATAGAAGAATTTTTTTTTTCATTTTTTTAAATACAACTATTAAGTGATTTTAATTTTGAGTTGACAAGTACTTCGCACCCAATCAGTCAAATGTTTTTCAAGTTTTAAAATACGATTAAAAACGTTTTAAATACTCATTTCTAACTTGTCTAAATGGAAAATAATACGCACAACTTGAAATGATTTGGTCATAAAAACCTAAAATTGTATAATTCAATGTTTTACGCCGATTTATATCAATACCAAAAGAAACGTGAACAATATAATCCTTGGGATGCCACAAACTATGAATTTATCAAAACGAAATAGGAATCGCAAGCTCATGTGAGAAAAGAGGAAAATGGTTGTGTGGCCCCGAACAAAGGGAGTTTCTGGAAAATTGATCGGTAATCCTTCTGTAAACAAGCCATCACGGAGAAACTTCTTCCCTGAACAAACAAATGATGCCCAATTCGCAACCCATAGTTGATTCATGTGCCAGGATAAAAGGACATACAGTGCATTAGACGCCTCCATTGCTATATTTTCAGCCGTATCTGGGTGATTCGATTGTAAGGTCTCTAGTCAGTGTTTGCCCACCAGGGATGCTAGCTCCCTTGCACGTGTTTTCCTTTTGCTGCGAAGATAAAGAAGCTCCTCACAGAAATGAAGCTACAATGATCATGCAAGCTCTTTTATTTTGTGTTCAATTTTTCGGTAGTAGTTCACCTTATACTCAGGGGGATACAAGAGAGAAACTGCATTTTGTAATAAAATTATAATAATTGGCACGCTTGTGTAGATTTTGTATAACAACCATTTTAGGATGGGGAGACATTCCAAAATTTCTCCAAAACCCTCCTAATGGCCGCTTTTGGTCCAAAAGCGACTTCTTTTTTGTTTATTATTGTATTATTTTCTTAAATCATTGGCGCTATTAAAGCATTCAATAGGTGTTCATTATGTTTTTGAAGTTTTAAGCTTCAATATGTCTAGTTTCAAAAATAACTACACAAAAAAGTGGTTTAAAACGATCTGAATTTTTTAACTGTAATTTTTTTTAATGAAACTTTTTATCGATATATCATAATTATTTGTTTCGGAATTTTAATAAACATTAAATTCGTGGTACATCAAAACTTAGGATACCGGCTATCCGAACTTTAATTGACTGGACTATCCAATTATCAGGTAATAATACCCCTCGTTTTTAGGAATGAATCCGCATAATCAAAATAATTTCCATGGGTATAAGGAAATAGGAACTCGGGGAGGGGGGGGATTGAAGAAATTAATGTCAAGACAACATAATCTTATGAGAAATAAATATACAGTTTAATTATAGAAATTTAGAAATTTTATTTTAAATTTCGTCATCTTTTTCTTACTATCTTATTGTTGTTGTTGTTGATTCTCCGTAATCTGACTGATATTTGCAAACTCTATTTCATTTATAATATATATATATATATATATATATATATATATATATATATATATATATATATATATATATATATATATATATATATATATATATATATATATATATATATATATATATATATATATATAAAGTGTTTAATGTCTCTATAAATTTAGTATTATTCTTACAAAAAATATTCGCATCGATGAGATGACGATCCTTCTGACAAAAAAGTTTTTATTATTTGAAATACGAAAAAGATAGCAATGTCCCAATGTTCAAATATATTAGAGCATCGTATTGTAGCAGGGACTTTTGATGTTAATGATTATTATCAGATCATATCGTTTATCAAACGTTAATATATTTACTGAAACGTTGAAGGAATTGATTTTGTGGGGTTTTTTTCTTTTGATCACTGTATATAACTATTCTTTGGTTACATATACTTTAGCAACGTATACTTTTAGTGATTGGTTAACTGTTGTCTTGTGTCTTGAATTCATATTTGAGATTTCATTGCAGCCTTGAAATAGCTCTACGATGTATTTTATTCAGAATTTGTGCTTTATTTATGTTGGGTTTTCACTTTAATCATACTGTTGCAAAAAGCTTATTTGATATTTTTTTTTATTTAACATATACTTTAATTCTATATAGTTTAGTAACTACGCTCAATGGTTTAAAGTTTTCGTAAACATCTTATTTTTTGCCTTCAAACTTTCTAGTCGTACACAAAATCTTCCGAGACGGAATGTAAGTTGAAAAAAAAATATAATGAAAGTGTTTTCCTTCCATTGGATTGAATCATGCATACGAGCAGAATAATACGTGTTGAAAGGAGGTGGCAGTCATATTGGTCTATTACAGATCCAAATGTGTTAAGAAGATGGATATTGGTTGGTCTTGAAACTGCCGAATTCATTTAACAATTTTGAAAAGGTTAAAAATGCTTCGATAAACAAATGTTGTATATGCACCACGAAGAAACGTTAAGCTGCTAAATCATGTTTTCCAAAAAGGTAGTAGCTGCGTTAAAGTCCGATATGTAGATTTATTTTCATTATTTTCAATGCCATAAATTTAAACTTAGAGAATTTTCTTTTTTCTCTAATGAAAATCAATCTCACTTTCCTTTGACTTCTATAAATATCTTTGAATGGAAATAAGCCCAGTATCTAACATTGTGTGACTCAAAGGAAGACGATAAAGAGATATATCATTTTAAAGAAAAAGGGCTTTATTCCTAAGAACTGGTTCAGTTTCCTTCAACAAGTTTCAGTTTTTGTAACAAGACATATATAATTTAATTGATTGCACTAGCAATATAACATCTTATTTTACTCTTACTGGTGTGAAGGGAATTTCCACGGAAGAGGCTGACATTCTTTCAAACAAAAATGATTTCAATACGACCTTTCCAGGATCATCTAACTACGAGAAAACTGATTGCGGGATCTTCATTCACGTTTTAGATGCTGTAGTAAGAAGGCACATGAGCTCCGAAAAGACACATGGTCCGATATATATATGTAGATTTATTTTCATTATTTTCAATACTATAAACTTAAACTTAGAGGATTTTTTCTCTTATGAAAATCAATCGCACTCTCCTTTGAATTCTATAAATATCTTTGAATGGAAATAAGTCCAGTTTCTTACATTGTGTGATAAAACAGTTAAGTAATAATATTTTTACTGATTACACTGACTCAAAGGAAGAAGAAAACGAGTTGAGCAGTGTTGCTGATTGAATTTAGAACTGGAAAACACTTTCGATTTATACTAGTCTAAGACTTGACTGCGCACAACTGCAGTTGTTGTAAGAGGATTCCACTCATTCTCAGGATGTGACACGACCTGTTTTTTTACAGGTTAAAGAAAAATAAAAACCTGGAAAAGATGGAAAGAGTAGCCTGATTTTGGATGCATTTTCATATTTATCCCAACTTAAAAAAATTACCCTTGATAAAATGTTACAAACTCTCGAGCATTTCATCATTCTTTGCAAATCCTCTTCGAGCAACATGCCGTCCGTAAATGATGCAAGAAAATGTTTTTCCACCATTAGATAAGTATCAATAATTAATTTTTATTCCACACTTTAAGAAATGCTTATCAAAGTTGACGTCAGTGGTGTAGTTTGTCATGATTGGAGTTTTTCAGTAATTGATTAGAAGCACGCTGCTATTGGGCCGAGTTTGAACGAAATTTAATGTGCTTTAGGCAAATTTATGAAATGCAAGTGAAAAACAAAATGCTCTAAAAAAATTGTTGGCATTTAAAAATGGACTTATCTGAACACCGATGCGTAAATACTGCAATAGGATATGTTTTATATTTATGTAAATTGCCTGCAAGCTCAAGCGTTTTTAATCAGCTTGTATGTCAGGGTAGGCAGAAATATATAAGCCAATTTTTTTTTTTTTTTTTTTTTTTCGAAATCCACTTTTGGATAGCGCGAAAAACTTGCGTAGTGAGCTGGTTAGTACTCACAAAAAAGTCTTGCATATTAAAAAATATCTAGCCGCCCCTATTTTACAATGAAAAATTGAAAAAAAAAATGAATTTTGCTCAAAATGTTTTTTTAAAAAATAAATTCCAAACATTTTTCTGGAATGCAACGAAAATGTTATATAGTTAGCCAGTTAGATCCCATAAAATGTTTTATTAATTTTAATGAATATTTAACCGCACTATCTGGCATCAAAAATTAGAGAAAGATAAAAAAAAAATACTGGAATTCTTCAAAAACCAATATGAAAATCATTTTTCAAAATGTATTCATAGACTGATAAATTAAATAGCAATATTTAAGCATAGCAATTATTATCACTCAATAGTATCATTCATTTTCCAGCTAAAAAGTACATGAAAAAATGTTTTTTTTTTTCTTTAACTCTTTAAGACCGGGAAGGGGGGAATTTTTTACTACAGTTAGATCCTGACTTTTTCGATCAAGCTATTTTGGAAATGGAATCGTCCACTCTGAGACCCCCTTCCGCAACATCTCGTCAGTTCTTGTGTGCACTAATTACAGGAGGCGTGGTAAGCTGTCACCTTAATCGCTGTCGCGCTTCAGGCGTGCAGCCTTTTTCGTTATTTCCCTAGGCTAGTGTTTATCGCGTATGTTGGTTCAGCTGTCTGCGATCTATAGACACATGGGATGTTTTAAAATTAGGAATAAAACATCTGAATTGCAAAAAAAAATATTCAAAAATCAAAAGCAACTTCGGAATGAAGAATTTCAAAGGGAAAAACTAGAACAAGTCGCGTGAATGAAAAAGAATGAATATAAAAGTTTCTTCATTTCCCCCTTCCTCCCGAAATGCAGGCATCTTCACAAGTTATTAGCTATCAATCCTTGTAGTTGTATTGCCATTGGGAATTGTACATCACTGTCACTTGTCCCATCAGTTTAAAATACTTCGGTCGGAAGAAAGGATCTTTGAGGTGGTCTCACAGCGTGACTTTCCATCAGTTCCTAACCATATTGCTAATAAGTTCGTTTTTTTTTTTTTTTTTTTGGATATCATGTTTAGCCTACAGCGCAAAATGCCTAACCTTTCTAGCAGCTTTAGTTTTTGGAAACATTTCTCCCGATTTCGATTGATTAAAAAAGTTTGAGCACAGCCAATAACTTTTATTCTTCTGCAGAATAATAAATTATAAAACATATAGTTCTTTTTAATACATGTTTTCCTTTTTTATAAAGTTATTGAAAAAGGCTATAATAAAATTATAAAACATTCTTTTTCAGAAATATAAATATTTTTTAGATTTTTAAGAGACATATTTTAGAATTACAGAAAAAATATATATAACAGGGGCATGGCGAGAGAAGGTTTGCCGAGTTGATTCCCAAATCCCTTAACTTTCGCTTATTGATTGTAAATCTTAATATATCTTATACACATATATTAGCCGCCTTCAACACGCAGATGATATTAATCATAAATAAGAACATTACAGTTCAAGCACAAGCTTAAGATTTATTATGTAATAATTTAAATTTTCCAATTTCAATCAATTCCATTTGCACAAACTGATGAGAATAATTACTGAAAGAATGTTTTTGAAACTATTTTCAAACATTTGGAAGAAATTGCATCCCTATCTCTTTTCCATTTCTGAGTATACTACGGACAAGTAATAAAAGCTATCCCAGTCAGGAGAAAAAAAAAAAGGAAAGTTAAAAGAAAATAATAGAAAGATAATTTTTCAAGAGTAATAATGAAAAAAAAAAATATTTTCCTCAAAAAACGGGGGTTAAGAGAATGCTTAGTGGGGAAGCCACGAAATCTTATTTATTTCAGCCACCGTAGACTAACTCTTCCAGAGCCGGATTTAGTGGAGGGCAGGCGGGACTACTGCCCCGGGGCCTCCACAATAAAATTTTTACAAAATATCCTAGTTTTCACGGGTCGAAAATATCGGATATGTACATATATATCAAAATATTCGGATATACAGTAGAAGACCATTATAACGCACACCTTGGGACCAGAGCTTTTGCGTTATACAGGGTTTTGCGTTATATAGGTCATTTCACAAATTTTGAAACTAAAGTTCAGAATATGTCTCTATATTAGCACTTCAGAATGAGTTTTATCTGCAATGAGTATTAAAGCACCAACATTACAATTAGTTATTCACAAATAAATATGTTTCACAATCAAACGAAAGTGCATTATCCTGCACTTCGGCTAGCTTCTTGGTTTGCATAACAGCTGCATTTGCAAGAGCCATCTGGTATTTTCTGTTTACTGTAAGGGGGGTACTAATTTCCATTTAAAAGCTTTGGATTAAGATGGAAAGATGAAAAACTGTTTCAAAATAACAATTTTTATGTTTGCATAACAAAACAGAGGTATTTTTTTAACTTCAAAACCTATTGTTTACTTCTGGAAAGTTGTACGGTTTATAGAGAATTGCGTTATATAGGTCGGCGTTATAATGGTCTTCTACTGTATATCAAAGTATCGGATGTTTTCGAAAATATGATGATCTTTTCGAACCCTGATTAGGGGCCTCCACTCCTTCGTTTGCCCCGGGGCCTCCACACTTCTAAATCCGGCCATGAACTCTTCCAATTATAATCTTCATTCCAATGAAATAACATAAGAAAAATTCAGTTTTTTTTTTTTTTTGGAGTTTTTTGGTTTTATTCACGCAAAATAAATTAATACGTAAAATCAATCCGAGTAGAAATAATTTTGCAGTCGATTGTTAATTTTTAACTCTGAAAAGTGAGAGGGCAAGGCCCCTTTACTTTTGAAAGTAAGGTAAAATTGCCCCCCGCCCCTCCAACCCACAAACACACAAGTTGCCATGGTTATCGTATATAACTAGCTAATCGAATATGATAAAGATGAGAGCATACAACTTTTTAACATAGAAATGCAAGATAGATAAATCTGTACTGAACGAAAGTTTTCTTGTTTTGATGCAACTCTGAAATCGCTTAATTATTATTGACAACAATTTCATATTGGGGGAAGGAGGTGACATTTGTTTTCTCTAAAAAAATCAATTAATTCTAAATTAGTGCTAAAAGTGTAAATGCAACAGATGTAGAAGCACAGATTTAGATTTTCTTTATATTTATCAGTAAGTAAAATGCTGTATGACATGATTTTAAAAAAATATTCCCTAAAATTTATTCTGATGATGTTTTCCTGAATAATGCCATTTATACAGAAGTAAATATGTACTTTAATTTGTTTGAAGAATTTAACAATTAATTTATATTTTCAAGGAAACAAAGTTGTGGGATGTGCTACTGAAAGCAAGAGATAATGTCTTTTTAAATTGATTAAATGAATTTAGGAAGGAATTAAATCCGATTTTTTGGTGTTTGTTACACTACAATCGTTAAAGGAATATTACAATGTGACTTAGCGTCATTAGAAATTTCTGTTTATCCCACTTCAGAGACAACTGTTTTTGAAGATTTAAGCAGATTGTCATTTTTCACCTTTTTTTTTTTTTTTTTGTAAATCATGGTTCTGAACTTACATGTTGACAAACTGATTGAATTTCCCAAATTAATGAATAACATGTTGTTCAGAAGAAAACTAGAAAGTGCTATTTTGTGATTAAATTTTTATAAGTGCAAATATATATTATACTGCTAGCAAGTATCACTTTACTCAAAATTTTGAACTCTAAATGTAAAGTGGATAATACGGTAGTTTGTAAATTGTATAATATCGTAACAAAATTCTTTTCTTTTGACCATTCTGAGAGAACTAGTATCTAAGGCATCTTCTTTAGCCACCCGTGCGACCTGAATACTGGAGTTGGTTGACGCATGCATACATTTTTACATGTTATGTGTGTTTTAAGTCCTTATGGAATTATGACCTCCTATCTCACTTTTTGTGGGGCGCTACTGTTTGGGTAACAGTTGTGTGGTGGGGTGCAGTATATTTTCACGAGCAAGTTAAAGCTCTGGGCAGATTTGTTTTGTTTAGATGCCTTCCAAGCTCTGATTTGCTGAGTAATACTTTTAAGTTTCTAAAACTGGAAAGAAATAATTACATTTGGGTTGAAAATAAAAATAATGAAAATAGAAAAGGTTAATAGATGGAGAAATATTGCAAGTAGCAATTGCACACCCGTGTTTCGAGGTTCCTTGTAAACCTGAAGCATGTATATGCAGTTATTTGCAAAGTTTGTGCTTTAATGTTGCACGAATTATCATAAAAACTATACAAAACATTAATTTATAAATCCTAGAATTGAATTTATTTTTAAAAAAGTTGTACAAAAAAGTGAGGATTAGAAGTGGAGGAAATTGAAACGAAATCGTACAACGCATTCATCTTTTCTCATTTTTTGAGGAAGCCAAGCGACATCAAGTCATTAGCAGCTCCCCATTCATGCAGTTGTCTTTATCACTTGCTAAATAGCTATCGGCTAGAAGAAAGGGTCTTCTTCGGGGAGGTCTCGCAGTAGGGTGTCTTCTTCTACCCACCACCCCTGAATTCGCAGAACTCGGCCGGGTACGGGCGGGCTCGGATCTAAGTTACAAAGCCGTATACGGCCGGCCTCGGTCTTAAGGAGTTAAAAAAAATTTTTCTTAAAATGGAGAATAAATAAAATTTTATAGCTAGGAGATTTTGACATGCACAAACACCTGAACACACACACATACCTATACATATGTTATTAGAAGAAAAAAAAATCTTCAAAAAGTCAGTTTCGGAAAATTCTGATGTTTCTAACGATTGAGTAACGTAGTTTGGTTTTTCCTGGTTTGGTTTCAGAAAAATATGGAGGTAAATAAATGCTTTAACGGAAAGTCAATTCATGTCCTGTAAACACACATAATGTCAGTATCTCTGACTTTGATTGATTAAAGTTGAAAGCAAATTCAATACTTTAGCTAAAAGTATTGGGAATTAAGATTTGCGGAAATAAAAGAGAAATGGTACGAACTGGTTAATCTTGATCTAACTTGCTTCAGCGGTTACTAGAATGTCGTCAAATAAAATTTTTGATAACAAAATAATTTTATGTGGTTTGTTTTGGTAAGTTATTTTAACTTCTATCAATTTCTCAACTTTTTTTTTCGTAAAATTTGGTTAAAAAAGAAATGAAAGAAAATCAGAGTCAGAAATAAGTATTTATTTTACATATAGAACTTGATCGAATTGAGGAGTCTTACTAGTGTTTTGTTTCCTGTTAAAAAACAAATGAATAAATAAATAAAAAATTTTAACAGAGACGCAAAAGAAGTGGTTTTATACATCAATGCAGCAACACAAAAATAACATACAAAAGAAAATTATAATTGCAAATCTACATCTTATACAAAGAAACATGTCATTTACTAACACTATTTCAGGGCCCTAAGTAAAGTCTCTTGACTGTCGTCATGATTGTGGTGTTTCTATTGGAAACATGGTGCTTGATAAAAACAGCGAAAATAGTAAGTGGTACAGCAGCAAGATAGCTGTAGTTGTCCAAATGTAGCACGATTTCTATTAAAAAGGTAAAAATGTTCGCATTGTGCAATAAATATTTGATGTAAAAATTCAGATCAACTTTAAAAGGTTCAAGAAGCAGAAGTACATTCTCACGCAATATAATTTTCAAGTGCGTTAAATCATTTTCTCAAGTGTCGAGATAGAAGTAGTTTATAAAAAAAATATTTCCGTTGTGATAATTAATCGCTCAAATTTTTCTAATTGATAAGAACAGGAATTCATTTTTACTAAAATAACTAAAAATAATACATTATATTGTTCACATTTCTCCGTTACATATATATGATAACAAACATAGTTACTTTTCACAAAAAAAAGAAAAAAAAAACGAAGGATGAATTAAAACTAATAATGATATCGGAAAAGACATTCAAAACTTTTCGCCAGGAATCTTATTTTAAACACAAAGCATAAGCTTGAAAAAATAGCGTTTGTCTGAGACATTTCTTAGCTGTATTCATGTACTGCCACGAATAATCCATTTATTGATTTATTTGGCAAGTATAGAGACATTTCCAAAATAGATCATCGAAATTTTCGAACAACAGGCGTGAGAAACAACACATATGAACAATGTTTGCTATCGTGTAATGGTCCAACCGACATGAAGAAAAGTTTTGACAACGCAGTGGCCTTTGTCGGGATAAGTAAATTAGTAGAGACATTGGGAAAGCTCGCGTCGAAAGAAATAATGAAATTGTCTAGTATTGGCTTATTGATTCAGTGCATTTATTTGTTTTGCAGAGGTATTCCAAACAGTTTGTGGTAATAGACTTAGTCACGAACAAGAGTAGCAACAATTCTTGATGGTTGTAATCTCAATTTTCTGTTTGGGGCATGATTGCCACTGTAAATAATGAAATTTACGTGAAGCAAAACATTGCATCATAAACTGTCTAATAAACACTTGTCGCTTTAGATAAAACCCAACGCTCAAAGAATCATTGTTTTATAGTATTGCTGTGTGAGTAAAATAAAAATGAGAGAACATATTTCAGTTTTGTGCTTAAAAACGAATTAAAAAGATTGGACTTGTGATCTTAAGAATATAGACAGGTACAAAAAATAAATAAATAAAATAGTAGGTGATCTAAAATGAGCTTTGTTTTCAAGCTCGGAATTAGCTTAGCAAAATGAAGCACTTTAACGAAAAAATTTAAATCAGAAAAAGGAACTAGTTTATGTTTTACAACGCAAAAAGGGCCAGCTTATAGCATGCTATGATTTTTTTTCTTTATGGAAGAAGGGGGAGGTTATTTTGCCTTTTCACACTTGAACGGCAAGGCCAGTCATTTCTACTGTAAACTAATGTAAAATGCGCTCAACAATTTTTAGTTTTTAATAATCCTGAGGTGCTTTGACTTTTTCTAAAAATTGATTAACATCTTCAACAAAAACAAGTGATGTATGAAAACGGGATTATTTTTTCAAGAAACATTTCCCATTAAGCTATTAATTTAAGAAGTCGGTTAGCTATCTGCTCAAAATTGCGCGTCACACATCTCACAAGGTGTTTTTTCACGCTGTTGCCACCAGCGTCTATAAAACGTATTTCTAAATTCTTGAAATAAGACAAGGTCCACAGCTCTGTAGGAACCAACATGTCGGATAGGTGAGCTCGTCCTTTAAAGGCTTTGAAATAAGACAATTTTCCTAACATCAGATAGTTCCCGCTAAGCAAAGAGCGCATTTTCTTTTTTTAGTACGAAGGCAGACGTGTGATGAAATGACTTTTTCAAGCATATTGTGAAATCAAAGGGAGTCTATTCTTTTTTGTAAATACGCGAAAACCTGGAAATATTTTCACGTACGATGGTGGAAAATGTAGTAAGAGAGTTGAAACCTGTCGAAAGCCCTTTTAGGTTGTTTTACGCTCGATTTCCAATATCTAATGTAAGCATCATTACTTTAATGCATTGTTAATGCTGTATTAGCTTTACGTGATATGCTTCAGTGAACATGTTTTTTGACAGTTAGAAAAACGAGCATGCTCTTCTGATCGATTTGTTGAGAACTAAACTAGAAGGATGAAATTTTAAATTCATCACAATCATGATCTGAAAAGCGAATGATAGAATTTAGTGATTTATTTTGTAACATTTCTTTGAAACGAGTAGAGATTAAATTTAAGCAGCTATTTTAACTATAAGGAGAAAAAAAACTGTTTGTGCGTTGCAATAAGATTATTAAAACTATGTTGAATGTACAAATATTTTGAAAAAAATGCACATACGTACTGTTAAGTTGCAAGAAGTTCATTTGTCGGCGAAAATAAATTACTTTTTGAAACATACAGACTGGAAACGATCATTTTATCCCACACGTGAGTCCTCATATCTTTTATTTAAAATATTTGACATTTCAAAGGGTAAGGAACAAAACTTTTTTGCTTAAGAAATCAAACATGTATTTGTGATTTCTTAAGCAAAAAGAAATTACCTTTTAAAATAATTACCTTTCAATGCAATATATGCACCACCACGTGCGAGACAATGTGGTTCATTTTTCGAGGAATGACCCTATACATATTTTTTTGTTCCGTTGAAGAAAAATATCATTTATCAAAAAATGTATTTCCTTAGCTTTCAAAACCGCCATTTGTTTCGCCATTACTATATTAACAGAGGGAAAATAGTAACTAGTTCATATAGCAAATGATAAGAGGCTGACTTTGGATACCCCGCTGGTGATGGTATAACAAAATGTTAGTAAAATTAGAGAGTTTGAATAGACCACGCGTGACAGAGAAATTCCCCCCATGCATATCATCTATTATCCTTAAGTATCTTTCTTAGCATGAAAAAAAGAATTCCCTATAACTACAAAGCATTTTGTCTAAACTTATGTTTTTTTTTGTTTTTGTTTAAAATTTGTATTTATTGTTTTTAAAGAAATATATATATATTCCGTTTATATTTTGACTACCTAGATTTATCTTCTATATTTTAATGCATAGTAAAGAGAAACACAATGGGATACATCTTCAGCTATCTTGAAAAAAAAAAAAAGAAAAACTAAATCAAGCTATTAAGATAACAAAAATGCGTTTTGAAACGAAGTTCCCTTAATGATCTCATCAGCAGTAATGATATGACAATAAATTCATGGTCAAATTTTTAAATATTACAATGCCACAAAACATTCTTATTTCCTAAAAAATGGAAGAATAAAATGTAAATTATTCTACTTATGTAAAAGTTTTGAGTACACTGTTGCAAGTAGCTGATTCAAGTTCGAGAAACGATAAAATCAATGCACAACGCACCTTTCCTCGTTTAAATAGGGTGATCTCGAAGGTTTCAAATATCTCAGAATCTGCCACTGATTCTCACGAGGGTTTTCGGGAATCCGAGACTTGAAAGACCAACTTTCTGCTACGACACTTATGAAATTCATTAGGGAATGCTCATCGAAGTATTCGCCAGAATTTTGTCACTGAGTTGATACACTAATGGCGTGCAATTCTGCGTTGATTCTCACTAACATACAATAACGAAACAATTGTGGTGAAAAATTGCATTTTTGCAAGTTTAGAAAGAAATACATATTTTTATACAGAAAAATTAACGACATTGTGTGTCCCTGTTATCAATGAACATTACATGAAAATTGACCCCTGGTCATATTATACACTGCTTTGAACTTAAAAACGTTTTCTGAGTCTTCAAGTGAACATTGAAAAAAAAAGAAAGAAATGTGTTTCATATTAATGCATATAAACAATTTGTTCTGAAATATTCTTTTTTTTTTTTTTTTTTGTTTCTTCAAGAGTGAATTTAATTCAGTGAAGAGCTGGTGAACCTTACATTCTATGCTAGAAATTGAACTTGACGGAGGTAAACGGTAAACTTGGTTCGAAGTACTATACTTTTTTAATGGTACGCATCATGTACTTTTCAGATTTTAAGCGTATATTTCGTGTAAAGTTTTGGGAACACGGATGCAACATTTCATTTAAAAAAAAAAAGAACTGGTTGCCTGATCATGTACCAAAATTCGTTCCAAATGTGGTCCGCCAAAAACAAATTGTACAGTCGAGCCCGTTAATTTTAATATCGGTAATAAAGTTTCAGTGTACCAAACCGTTTTAATTTGTGATTCTGATCCTTGATAAGGGAGTGTCCTGCTTAGTAGCAGATTGTACTAAAATGTGTTCCGAATCTGTTTCGTTATAACAGGAAGTCCACCGAATGTGCTTTGCTCTAGATGTTCCTTTAATTAAAAATCGGGTACACATTTGATAACCTGGGCTCAACTGGAAATGATTGTGAAATCATCGTTTACATTGTTAAACCTGTACGGAGGGAGGCGGTGGGGGACTAAAGATATAAAATTGTATCGTACTTGATTTCACGTTAAATTACGGATCGTAACAATAGTACAGAGGCATATGGATTTGATAGTTTGAGAGAGGAGTAGTGTCCTGTACCCCTCCTTTCAAATTTAGAGGCAAATCAATAATAATAAGAGACGACTTCAGGCAGACAATTCAAAGGGTAAGCAAGCAGATGTTGTAAAAATTTGTATAAAATTGCGCTCATTTTGGAGCAAATTCACTTATCTGTCACTCACAACAAACCTTCGTTGTGCTGGACAAACAGAGCACAACACGTGTGAGCATCGCAGTAGGAAATCTTCCCGAAATTTCAGGATCACCTCGCAATTTCATAGAAAAACCTCAGCAACAATACGGAAAAAAAAAAAAAACGTTATTGAAACCACTCACAACAAAAACTGGCACGGCATGCAAGTTGAACTAGGCGTATCATTAGCTCCTAAAAACGAAATGACACTGGATATGAATAGATCAATTATCTTAAAACTGCAGGGTGAAGAGTTTCATCATAAACTCCAGGGCGAGTAGTTTCATTTCAAAACTTCGGGCTGCAGGTTCCTCATAATTTTTACAGCTCTGACTAAATAATATCTGGAGATCAGAATGAATACCAAACCTATTCACCTGAATATGTTCACGGTTTAACTCCCTATGACATGCCGCCCCATTAACCCCTTAACGATCGAATAATTTTCAAGAAAAAGGTCATAAAAGTGTCCATTTTTTTTAATTAAGAAAATTAGATAAAAATAAGTTTACGAAAAACATGTGCATTCAGTTTTTAATTTTTGATATTTTTTAGATTAAAATTTTAAATTTAAAAATCTTGTGAAAAGTCAACAAGCACGCCCTAGGCAAGCAGCGAAAAGTTAAGAAATACGTGTTTTAAACATAAAAATATAAGATTATTATCCTTTTGTGCAATATAAGTAAAGATTTGTAAATTTTTCTTGTGTGGTAGTTTTCAAAGCATGAGATTTAGGGACAAACGTCACAATCTGGACAGAAAAACCGAATTTCCTTCCTGCATCTCTGCAATTATATTTAAAATCTACAGTTACATCTAAAAGGGTCTATTGCTGTCATCTAGTGAAAAAGAGAGAAATAAAATGTCTTCCGGGTTAAGTAAATGAATTGGTTTAAATAGTTTCGTCACGTTAATATTGTACACCCCAGGACGGCAATATCATGGGAGCGAGAAATGGAGGTCGAAACCCCAGCACGGCATTTTTACGGGAGCGAGAGGAAAAGAAGAGGTAGGAGTAACATTAGGTTGCTCGGAAATTTATGTCTCATCAAATGCTTTGTAACAGAACTCGTCCATCAGTTACTCACCTTTACGAGAATTTCATAAGTGTAAAAAGTGTGTCTTAATGCACACTTGCTGATACTGCTTTTTCGTTAAGAGTTGAGTGACGTAAATCTTTTATTCACTCTAAAGCGCCACCAGTTTGAAACAATTTCAGATTACTCGATGACTATCAACAAATCAGAGACATAGTTTTCATTATGTAGGAATTTGACTCGACGAACCTTTTTTTCCTCCATGGACACCGCTATGTTGCATTTTCAATGTCCAGACATTCCAAACACATTAAAATTTACACCAAGACATTATGACATCATAGGTACACAAGGAAGATTTTCAACCAATCTTCTTTTTACAAAAAGAAAAAAATGAGTGAATAAAATATGCGCCCGTATTCTTAATAATCGGATCAAAACTGAAGAAAGAAAGATATAAAGATTAAGTGAAAAATTATTTCTCATCATGAAACTTATGTTTACTGAGTGAAGACCTTAAGTGCCCGGTGGCTGACAGTGGCAACCTCCTCAAATTTACGTTGATTGAGTATTACAGTTAAATCTGCTTTAAAAATCAACAACTCTGGAACAATATGAATGTTCCGTAAATGTTCTCATAGGTTTCATCCGCTAGTTGTTTAAAAAGCAATTTTTTACCATCTTCCACCTTTGAAAACCACTTTAGCACGTTAAAAGCAATTGCAAAGTCCGAAACCAAAGACATCAGCAATTGGGATAATTTATTAAACATAAATATTAGGCATTAAGAATTCTCGCTTTTATTTCTTAACGCAAATATTATTAGAGTTAATGATAATATCCCTTTGTTTAATAGTACTGTATACACTACATCAATCAAAACAGTTTCTCAGGGATTCCTGTCCTCATCAAATACTGTTGAAAACTTCTTATGGAGCTAAACTTGCGTTACAGTTCAGTTTTTTTTTTTTTTTTTGTTTCTACAAGCAAATATTGTGAAAGTTTGAACTATCGTAAAATCTTATGATATTTTCTTTAAGTAGAGATGAATAGGTCCTTTGAAAAATACAATCATCAGCAGCGAAATAAAAAACTATAATTTTAGCTTCCAATCTGCCTTAAAAGTTTTAATCAGTTATTTGTTACTGAAAAACATTACTTCTTTTTAATATTTTCAATCATCAGGCGAATAGCAAGAAACGTAAATAGGTTAGAGATACTTGTAACAAGATTATTATACGCAATTTTTTAACATAATTATACGATGTTGTTATATCTATTTTTATAAAAACATAAAAATATGACAGTAAATAAATAATACAAGTGCACGCTTTTTTCCATACTAAGTAGATTTTTTTCTGACAAAATAAATAAGTCAAAGAACAAAGTTTAATCGATACCTTTGAGTTTGTAAATTTGGAAAAAGAAACAACCACGTGTATGCAGCTTTTGTCGGATGTCTTTTCCTCCATAGGCCCACTTACTTTGCATTGAAAAAGGGGTTCCTTGTAATCCCGAAACACGTGACTGCAGTAATCTGCAACTTTGGAAGTTTAATTTTGCTATTTCTTTTTTACTTAAACAAAAAATGTTCGTTTTAAAGATGTGTACATTATCACAGTACATATTTTCGTACTCTGAAACAATCGCAAGCTACATAATATTTTACTTCTTTTCTTTCACATATGTTCTAGGAAACTCTATATTATTTTAAAGCACCTTGTAAGAGTTTTATTTTAAGAACGACATGTTTCTTACACAAAAAAAAATCTACAACTTTCTGGAATTTCAGAACACTAAGAAGCAATCTTATATCTTAAGGCGGTTCTCATCAGGGGAGTCAAAAATGATGTATTTTCAATCTCATTCGAAAAGTTATATGTTCAAAAAGTGTCATCGATTTTTCTTGAAACTTTTCATATGTCTTTGTCAGAAAATTGAGGCAACAATTTTCAGTGTAAGACTTTCTTTTCTATTTTGAGGAGTAGATATTGCCAGATTTTTTTAATATTTTTTACGTATATTTATTTATTTATTTTTAGTATTGAAACGTCGAATATCTTTCACTTTGAGACGAAGTTCTAGTGGTTTATTTTTGTGCAGTTTTCAACCACTGATATTGATTAGTTCAAATCCATTTTTTTAATTCTTAACAACAAAATAAAGTGATGTTTTTTTTTTTTTTCAAAGATTAGTTTGGAAAGTGAGTTGAACTAGGAATTACAAAAATAACCTTACTTTGATTGGTAAGTTCAAACAGAAAAAAAAAATAACAATGAAAGTAACATCCAGTTTTCATTTGAATTTTGACGTCTTGAATTCAAATTGGGAGAAATATTTCTCAAAATCATGAATTGATATAAGACCCTCTTAGTTGAGTTTCTTGTTTCTACAAATGGAATGAAATGGAAATGGCCAAGATATTTGCACCTGTCAGAATATGACTGGTGATTTCCTAGAATAATTAATACAAAGTACATCCATTTTAAAAAAGGAATGGTGATTAGGACAATAATGAAGATAAAGAGTTTATGTAAAGTAAGACAAAACAACGTTAGATGAAGCACAAATTTGCAAATTACAGCAGACACGTGTTTCGGCGTTATAGGGAACGCCTTTTTCAATGTAAAAAAATGCATTGAAAAAGGCGTTCCCAGTAACGCCGAAACACGTGTCTGCTGTAATTTGCAAATTTGTGCTTCATCTAACGTTCTTTTGTCTTACTTTACTGTTCAGCACAAAGGTATTTATTTATCTTAAAGAGTTTATGGCTGATATCCTCCAATACTCGTATCATAAATATTATTTACAGCGTACAACGTTACATAAGTTTATTTTATTTTATTTTTTTATCAATCTTAAATGATGGGTATCAGTAATCTGAAAAAAAAAATTGTGTTTAGATCAAGTTTTCCTTTTTAAGTTCATACATGTTAAAGTTTTTGCTGAAAAAACGTTGTTTTACTCTTCCTTCCTTATTTTGGAATGAAAAATCTACTTAAATTAAGCTTTTAATGAGCACAAACGATTTGTATTTATGGCGACGAAAATTTGTCCTCATAAGAAATTTTGAAGCAATGAGTTTGCTTTTTCTCGTCGTCATGGTAATCTGAAAAATCAGAGCAACATCACCTTTGGTCAAGTGAGTATTTAAATAAAAACAATTCGTGTTCTCTGTAGCGTTTTTACTAGCTTTTAACAAGCATAAAAAAATAACCGATCAGTATAAATATAAATAAATATTGATTTTGCCTACAATTTGATCACGATTGCGTTTTTTTCTTTTTTTTTTTTGCTAAACGTTTGAATACTCTGCTGGTGTTGTAAACTTGTATAGCCTTCATTTATCTCCAATAGAATGAGTAATCAAATGGTATGGATAATTATGTTCTGATTTTTAGTTATGATTATAAGTACAATTTTTGTGTGGTTGTAGAATGTTGCAGATCGAAAATTTCTCACCGTTTTAATGCATCACTTTTAACTTAAAATAAACAATTGTATTTGTAAATATATCTTTATAGATACAACTATTTATCGATTAGCATTGCGACTTTCCTTAATACTGTGAACGGTACTTTACTTCTTTATTTATTTATCCTAAAAAGAATGTAGAATGGTTAGGAGAAAAACATGTTCGTGTTTACTTCAAATTAAATAAAGGTAGAATGATTAAAATTCCCTTTGTTGTGAGTGTAGTGAAGGTATAACCTAAACAAAACATAACTTGGAAATACAGTTTACTTAGAATACAAATTTATTCAATTTTCGGTATTTAATACCGTCTTTGCTTGCAGTTTCACACAATTTGGCATAGATTCCACCTGTTATTATTTTCCAATAATCTCTGCTTCACTTTACGCCAGTTTTAAAAATGACCGAATGATACAGTCTAAAAGAGTTTTTTTTTTTTTTTTGAACAGCATATAGTTGCTTAAACCACTCTCATTTTCACATCAAATGTATCATTTCATTTGAATTTAAGGGGACGAAACGTTTACATAGGAGAATAATGGGAACAGTGAGATACGAAAATTCACATATTTATATTTTTAAAAAACACAAAAATCACTTTCTTTCAAATAGTACAATATTTTTCACTGTGATAGGCAGCATAAAAAAGTTGATCGTGAAAAAACAACGAATTCACCCAAAAGAAAAAAAAAATCAAACGAAATGCATGTTTGTCTCACTGTTTCCTTAGAAAGTGGAAACAGCAAGATGCATTTTTTTATTTATTATTATTATTTTTGAACTAGCGAACTTTGAAACAATATAAACTTACGTGGAAAAAATGGATGACTGTTACCGTTTGGTTTTGCTGTGATTTACTACATTTAACAAGATTAATTTCATGTCTTCTTGACACACAGTAGTGACATTTATTGTGTATTTCTTTGGGACTGAGTTATAATAGTTTAGTTGATTTCGGATTAGTAAATTGGCTTAAAGTGTCATTTAGTACGATGGAATTCTTTCACTGTCGCCTTTGACTATCATTAGTATAACAGCTTATTTCCTGTTTTTTACAGTAAATATCCAAAGTAGTTTATTGTACTTTTTTTTTTCTAGGCTTGTTAAAATTTTAAAATGTGGATACATATTAAATATTTAGAAAAGTGCAGTGAAATAATAAAACATATAGAATAAATCAGGTATATTTATGGGATAAATTTGAGATATAAAAGTCGTAATTCTGTTAAAGCATCATTAACTTGTTGGTACATGCTTTCAAACTTATTTTACTGCTAATTGCTACAACAGGCTAGTAGTAATTAAATTCGATTCAATGTATAACTTCTTCACATTTATTATAAGGGTTATATTTGAGATGTGAACAGGGAAATAATAATGTATCCTGTTATCTCATTGCAAATATAAATTCAATAGCCGCCACTCTCAGCAATTAGTATCATCATCTATTGCTAAAATGAA
This sequence comes from Uloborus diversus, assembly GCF_026930045.1. Taxonomy (NCBI): domain Eukaryota; kingdom Metazoa; phylum Arthropoda; class Arachnida; order Araneae; family Uloboridae; genus Uloborus; species Uloborus diversus. The sequence goes on along the minus strand of NC_072731.1, from coordinate 98,879,169 downwards.
TGTTAGCTAATAGGTCAATATAAGACAAATAACACTAGTATGTAAAACTCTTCTAAGAGTTTAGAAACATGGCAACAAACAATGCAGATATTTTAGTTCCATGACGCCAAATTGTGATAACACAGTAATGTTTCGTACATTAGATTTCAAAGCACTTCTTTTTAATGGTACTGTTTACAGGGTGTCGATTTGACTTCTAAACTTTTTTACCAGTCTGGGATTATCCCAATAGAAAATTGATGCTGTATAACTGTTCGCTCTGTCTGACTGTACCCACTCTTCCCTAATACATGGTATTCCTAAACAGCAAACCACACAGTTATTCATACAAATATATTTTTTCTTATATCTTGACATAATAAATTCAAAAATAATGTTTATCATATTTTATGCTCTGAATAGTCGTGGACATTTTTCAGAAGAAACTTTAAAGGAATTAAATTGCAGAATTGCAGGCAGCTCTTGAAATTGAGACAATATTTATTGCTTAACTTTCTATAGAAAACTCATCCCACAGAGCAACCCTCACCACATACGCTATCTAAACAATGTGTGGGGTAAACTGACAATTGAGTCACCCTCATGTGGAAGAGAATGCAATTTTGAAAACCGGCCCGTGTACTTCAACCACATGCTACAAAATCCACAGTATTTTGTTTGTTCGGAGAGTAGGGGATTTCCCTTGCGACAGCTTTCCCAGCGTATTGATCAGGTTTCAGGGAACTTTTCGAGTTTATTGCGATTCTCTTATTTTTGTCCTTCCAGAGTATTAGCTAACAGTATGTTTTCTTTTCTAATTGGTGTATGCGCGCAGAGTATCGGCCTTTACTTGTCACGACATACTTTATAAAAGTATATTGATTAAACTACACGTGTCATGGCCAAACTATAAGTCAGAAAACTGTTTTTCCCCCCTTTGTTCCTAAGTCAAAATGATATTAGAAACTATAATAATAATAATAATATTAATAATAATAATTATTATTATTATTATTATCATGATACTTAAACAATAATAAAATAATAATGATAATAATAATTATACTTAAAATAATAACGATAAAATAATGTTTTACGGCACTTTCGTTAACAATGAGTAAAGAACGTACATTTGTTTTATGACACTTTATTTAATAATGGGTTTCATATTTAATCGTTTAACAAGAAAATTCAATGAAGTTTCTTGTTTTTTGAGTAGAAATTTTTTTCTAAAGAACAAAAATGGTGAAGCAAAGGTTTGGGACCTAAGTTTGACCACCCCCATCCATTAAACAAAAAAAAGTGCGTCACGGGACGCTCGCAGAAGTGATAACTTCCATAGGATTAAATTACTATCATTATTTAATCCTATGAAAGTAACAATTGGCTTATGGTAGCTATTAATAAGCAAAGAAATTTTTGCACTGTATGTTATCTGAAAATCTTGCAAAGATTACTTCAAATGTCCATGACTTGTAGTGACTTCTGTGGAGCGGACATTGCGAGCCGCAATAAAAACTCCTTGTTGGAAGGCGGAGTGCCGAAATTAAGTGTCCGGGGAAGGAGACACCCTATTATGGTCGAAGTGACGTATCTACTACATTTGCGAGTCACAATTAACTCCAGGCAAGCGCCGAGTCATTGCACGAAATTAAAAAAAATCCCAAGCGAAGCATGTAGACAGCACCTGTATGTTTGGTTCGTTGATGCTGCATGCATATAAATTGATAAATCAGTTTTATTTCACCACACAGCTGAACCATTCTGATTTACTTCTAGGTGTACGGGTGAATTATATTTCACGCATACCATCACTTCATTACCAGCACTCATAATATTGCGATAGGTGATTGCAGAGTTCATGCAATAAAAAAATAACACACATTACAATTACATCAAACTAAAAAAATAAAATTTTTATTATTCCTACTGGGGAAAGCATTTAAAGTTCAAAATTTATCTCAGTTCAACCCGAGAGATCCTACAAAAGATTACACCGAATTCTTGCATTTTTTGCAGAGCTAATGCTGACCATTCTAAATTAAAACTGAACTAGAAGCAAAACACACAACATTTGGAAATGCTTAGAATTTTAATACGACTGAATAAGTATTACTATACGAATACAAGGTAGCTACAACATAATTATTGCTATGCTCATACATGTACAATTTGAGTAACACTACCAAGCTAGTAACTGACATAAATGACAAAGGTATTCATTTTTCTCATTTTACTATACCAAATAAACTATGTGCCCAAATTTAATATTCGGCACTAGAACTTTAAAAAGACATGGAGCATTACAGGTTTCAATTGCCCCACATTCTTTGGCAGTCACTTAGACTCAAAATTTTAGAGCTTTTCAAGCCGCAGACAAATACATAGCCTCCTTTGAAGTTGTTTAAAAAGCAACTACAACTTTTTAATTTGCATACGCGAATGATAGCTATTAATAACTCTCATATTTGTCATCAAATTCACACATACTTAATCACATAATACGCATCCAGACAGAGCATTTTTATTTTGTTTTGATTGGGGTAGAGACAGAGCTATAATATAGTTGATAGGAAGCATCATAAGAAGCCGGAATATATATTGTCTGTCTATATATATACTGATCGATTAAATTTTTGCAACACAAGGTCTTTGTTCTTAAACAAGATGCGGCTCAAACTCGAAAATTGAAATCAAATTCAAGAGTAATTATAATATCCCTTATAATGGGAACTAAAATGGAATTTCTTGGAAACAACGAATAATTTGTTGCGGCAGTCCGTTTCTACATTTGTAGTCTTATTCGGCACGGTTTGTCTTTAATTATCACCAAAAAGCAAAAATCAAAAGAATATCATAAAGATGATGAGTATATTTTTACGTTGATTGCTAAAAGAATTTTAAGACATTACGTAAAGATTCGTAATCACTACTTTTCTAGTTGATGTCAAGCCCTATTTACGGTTACAACTAGGGAGTGCAGTACTGGACCAAAAATTCTATACCAGTATTCGGTGTTTTTAAAACATGATACCGGAATACTGATATTAATACCGGTATTTGAAATTTCTCAAAAAAAATATTGAAAACATACTGTTTCGTAGTCACATTTCATACTTTAGCACCAAAATTGTATTATTTATGAAAACATGTAATAAACCAATATAAAATGAAGGAACAAATGTCATAATTAAAAATCCATAATAGTAAAAAAAACGTAATGCATCTATTGAATTGTCTCCAAGCCTGGATCTCATTTTAGTGCTCAATTTTTTACAGTTGAAAATAGTCTTTTTGTATTCACGCAGTCAGTGGTATTGTTAACAATGCGCGATACACCAACACTAATTGTTTAGAAGTCCTTCATCTTCAAATAATTCGATCTTTTAAGTACTATTTTTGGAATAGTCCTGTTGTGTGTGTGTGTGTTTCTTTTGTACTGTGTGTGTTATTATTATTTTTTTAATCTATAGCTAGTTGTAATTTATTTCCGAGAGACGATGCTTTTCCAATACTATCATCAACTTCACTTCAGCAGGAGAGATTTGTGTTTGCTTCTTTTTAGCCCTTTGCTTTGAAATTTTCGATTAACGGGAATAAATTTGATCTTGTTAGTGTCTCTTACTCGTTATAGCTTTTTTTACAGAACTCTTTACAACTATAATTGAAAAATATCTGAATTTATGCGTCCATTGATTATGCTTTACCGCTATGCAAACTTTCAAGTAACTATGTAATTTCTAAATATTATCTTGCAAGCCATAAAGTACAATAGCGAGATAGGACAACAAACCAATGTTGGTGACAACAAATTACCATTTATTCTGCTAACAAGAAACATTTTGTGTTAAAATTTAGTACAATTGAGACAAATGATTAAGTGAGTTACCATGAACTATTACTGCAATTAATGGTTGGAATAAATTTCATAGGTTATTCATAAGACAAATGCATTGCAAATTACCTTCGAAATTAACTTTCATAAGGGAAAAATAAGAGATCAGGGAAACGAAAAAAAAAACATGGTGCACTAAAACACACGAAAATTCGATTCACCTCACTATCTAGTAATGACAATATCAGTTTGCAATCTTCCAGCTATTTTTATTTAATGATCTTTTATAATTAAAAACTGAACGTATGTACCTATGTATGTATGAATGTATGTCCGAGTTACGAACGACAGTGAACTGTCCATCGAACCAGGTATCGATAAATTCGTACTTTTCATGTATTTATTTTTAACTATTTAACATAACCCTCCGATAATAATTAGCGGATATATCAAGTAAAAACTATTAATTATCATGCTTGGATTTTGTTATAAAATCCATAATTTTCGAAGGCTTTCCTCCGTTCAAATTATTATTCAGTGTTTCAACTGAACTTTCCGTAACAATGCGTTTATTAAAATTTGTAGCGGAAGAAAATCATTGAAAAGAAAGATATGTTGCCATTTTTTATCTCGAATATGAAGAAATAAGATTAGGCTTTTGTTTTGAGGCTTTTACTGTAACCGGGGGATTTGAAATGTTCACTTGTTGGTTATTTTTCCTCAATCTATCGAAAATTTTACTGTTTTTTTTTTTTTTTTCCAGCCCTGATTGTTGAACACGCGCCACTTAACCCAACTTTTAATTTCGAGGTAGACCGTTCAAAACCGGACGACGCACTTAGTATTCTATTACTTCGTGCTTATGAAATCAATTTTTTTACGTGAATGGATATATTTCGGTTATGTAGTATGTAGAAAGAAATGTAAATTGAAAATATAAGTAGATCTATTTTATGTCACTAAAATCTGAGCTCATGTATTTGTGTATGTAACTATGTATCTATGCAACACCACACTAGAGACAGGAACCAGATCAAAATCGATACCAGGTCAACATTGATATATTCGTAATTTTCCCCGTCTCTACGTTTGGTTATTTAATATAATACTCCGATAATAATTAACATAGATATCAATAAAAAACTATTAATTATGACACTTAAATGTCGACATAAAATTTCTATTTTTCAAAAGCTTTCCATTCAAATTTTAATTCAGTGCATCATCTTAACTTTCCGTAACAATGCTTTCATCAAAATTTGTAGCGTGAAGAAAATCATTGAGAAGAAAGATGTGTTGCCTTTTTTTCTCGAATATGAACAAATAAAATTCTGGCTTTTGTTTTGAGGCTTTTCCTGTTATAGGGGGACTTAAAATGTTTCTTTTTTGGTTATATTTCCGCAATCTGCATCAAAATTTTACTGATATATTTTTTTCTTTGTTCAATCCTGATTGTTGAACACGCGTGACATAGCTTTTATTAACAAAATTGGGAGATGCAGCTAGTAAATATAATAAATATTTTTTTGAGTGTGTATATATATATCAAGTTAAATAAAAAAATATTTAATTGAAACTATTTTATATTTTCTGCTAATGCCGAAAATATCGGACTTTACCTCAGCAAATACCGGTATTACGAAATTGCAAAATTGCTCAAAGTACCGGTATTCGATATACTTGTATTGCAATCACTAAATACAACATTTTCCGGATGAAAAGTTTGTTCAACATAACTTTTAAATGTAACCTTCAGTTCTCTCTCTCTCTCTCTTTTTTTACTGATTATATATGATACTTTCCTTTTGCGCATTTGTGTTGATGCAACCATGTCCATTGTTTAGTTTTGTGCAGCACATTTGTAAAATATTATGTTACAATTATCCGTTATGTACATTTAAAATGTAAGAAACTATTAGTGAAGTAATCTCAATGTCATATTCTATTGTACGGGGTCTTTTCTCCTATTAACTATAAAACAAAAGATTACAAGCATAATGCAGAAATGGATATTATTCAAAAGTAATATTTACATGGTTAAAATGACTAAATTTTGCATTGCGAACACAGAGATTCATTGTTAGAATGCCTAAGGACTTATGTCTATGTATGGAATGTCTAACAACTTTATTTTGGGTCTTTCATATTCTACGTGCTGCAAATCATAAATGTTGATTTAAATTCAGTGTCAGAAATGATATTCGGAAATGTGTTTTAGTTTAGTAATGCCACTAACATACTGGAATATATATTTTCTATTTCACCTGTCACAATGTTCATATTTCTGAGTGGGGAAAGGCTTGATTTTCATTTGAGCATTGTTCAGCAGTTAATGAATTCATTCCCCTCTGCTACAATGTGAGTTGCTTTATGTACCAACGAAGGTGACTGACATTTGCATTGATTTCGAAGTCATTGATGTGCAATAATGCTGTAGTATGCAGCCTAAAAGCAGATTAAAGCAGCATTAACATTTTATTTTACGAACGATGGACTGAATAAAACTAAAACAAGTCTAACACATTTTAATGAAAAGTTTATGAAAATACGTATAGAAAAAGTGAGACGGAATTGTAATATTGTATTCATATTTTCTTCTTTTTTAAGTATACATTAATCAAATACGTAACAGAATCTCGTTCATAAACATATTTGTAACGCATATGACCATGCATACTAATTTACAGTATTTCCATATTATATCTGCAAAGTGATACTATGACGCTAACATTTACTGTTTTCCTTTAGTTTTAACAGTTTTGCTCTATTTGGATCATAGTTTTCAATTATTAAAAGACAAGACGAATATTTATGACCATGAAGATACCAGTTTTACTTATACACCAGCTGTTTCACTATATTAGCACCGATTTTAGACACATTTTCCAGCTGTACTGGCTATTTTTTTTTTTTTTTAATCCTTTATTATGCTTTAAAAATCTAGTTTACACTCAGATTTTATTTATTCCTGCTAAATGAATTTAACCTAAAATCGCCCTAATTTTTATCTTTTAATATTGGAAGGTATAATAAATGGACATTAAAAGTTGTCAATCCGTCAGAGTCAATCCATCGCAACACACAGACTTTATGTATTTTAATCCAATACATGAAAAAATATTCAAATTATCACTATTTTATGATTACTTCTCAACCTTAAAAGTATTCGTCAGTTCGAAGAGTGAAAAATACATAATTCAAAGAAAATGCGTTTTGAAGAAATACAAAAATGTGGTTTACAATACACGTCACGAAGACCTCATGGAAAGAACAAATCAATAAAAATAATTTTGTGTCTTTGGTTTTTATATTTTGAATGTTTACGATGAAATTCTTTGAAACAAGTGCCCGTTTTAACGAAAGTAATTTGACTGTAATAAATTTAACTTCTCTGTTTTTTTTTTATCAAAAATCATCGTACATGGCATTTCTCTGAACTAAAAGGCTGTTATTTTGCTTGTTATAAAAAACATAGAAAGGACTGTAGAGCGTTGTTAAATGAAATATTTCTAAGAAATTAAGATAAGAAAGTAGAAGCAAACGAAAGAGCTAAAAGACATAACCACGGCAAAAATAAACTAATTAATAAACTTCATTAACTTAATGCTTAAAACTTGAGTTAAAACGCTTTTAACATTTCTGTTTTCCAATTAAAATATAAATTTTGATCATCAATCGTAGGTAGGATTAATTATAGGGTAAAAAATGTATTCTTTCGAAAGGTGTGAAAAGCAATCCGTGAAACAATTTGTTCATTTTTTATTCAATAAAGACTTCGTAAGATGAATCGCGAAAATCCCTGGAAAAATCGAGTTAAAAACGCAAGTAACTGACGTCGTATCTAAGTACGCGAAATGCAAAAAATTTCATCGTACGCAGAAAATCAGTTATACCGACTAAAGCCCTGTATCCGTCTCTTAAGTGGCGACACACTTTGATCCATGCACTGCGCGCCGCTTTCGACTGCGATTGGAGGCGGGCAGTCACGTGGGTTCAGTCCGCCATTTTGTGTCGTTGCCTGTGTGATTTCACTGTGAGGAATACTAGATATTTTCTATTTGCTATTCGTATTTTTCATCAAACGCTATCTTTAATGTGAAGATGCCTTGGTGTAGTGCATTAAGATGTTCTAACAGTTCAAAATTACTATATCGAAATACATTGAAATATTATTTATGTATTTTAAATGTTTTCATCAATACTGCTGTGCAATTTCAGATACTTTTTTAAACTCTTGTTGAAATTGTAACATTTTTTACTTTTCATGAAACTGTCTGATGGTTTGTTAATTTTCATGGGATAATAAGGACATTCACTAAAATCATCATAAATAGTTCCTTCAAATATTGTAAAGCTCAACTATGTAACGGCACTTAATAAATTGCTAGCAGTAGTGAAATATTTGCCCTGTTTTTTAAAACTGATTTTTCTGATTTTAAGATAACAAAGTCGTCAAAATTTAAATATACTTATTATTTTATTTTTAATGTAAATTTTCTATTGTTTAGTTAGTTTCAAAATGTCTCAATAACTGTGGCAAAATTATTTTAAGAACATGTCGTCTTGCTTTTAATTGAATCATAGCCATGAGTTTCAGTGCGTTGCCAAGTTAATTATTTATCTATTTTGCGCATAAAAATTAAGATATTAAAAGTATGAAATTATTCATTAAAAAAATTAAGCTTCTTTGAGATTATAGTAACATGTAACTCAAACCAAGTTATATAATTACGTGAAGATTTTTTTTTTTTTTTTTTTGCCCGGAAAAAAATCTGTTTTCGTTTAATTTTTATTTTGATGTAAAAATCTATTTAATAAAAAAATATATATATGATTTATCCTAGTATCTGTTAATTTATAAATTCATTATTACTATTTATAACAGTTCGTCACAGATGTAATCTGCACTCTTTTATTTAAATTCCTATTGGTATCAAATAATTCAATTATTATTATTTTTTCCATATTGATTTAAAACTGGTTACATTTTATTATCAGTTCGTTGAATTTTTAAGAACTAGTAGTATCCTTAAAAACCAGGTTTTAATGAAAGGCATTTTTTAATGTAAAATCGTCATGAAAAACAAGAAAGTGTTGGTAAAATGTTAAAAAAAAAACATGGAAGAGTCCTGCTGAAAATAAAATCTTATTAGTTAAACCTTATTAGTTTTGCTATTTTTTAGAAGTGAATAATTTTCCATAAGAAAACTACACACATTAGTAATATAAATGATACTGCTTTGCATGAATAAGTTCAAACTGTTGCCCACAAATAATATATGACATAATTAATTTAGCTCACTACTGTTCTACTCAGTAGTAGATTTAAGGGCCAGGGGAAGGAGGCCCATGCCCAACCCCCCCCCCCCCCCCCGCCAAAAGGATGAATTTATTTAACTATTTTATTCACTATTATTGACTTCTCCATAGCATTTTTTTTAAATATAGTTAATTAAATAGAACACAAAACACACATAGAGCATATTTTGAATAATAGCATTTTTGTTTGCTAAAGATGTCGTACTGGAGTCCTAGAGTGGCAGAATACATTTATACATTTAACTCGCTGGTTTTGAGTTCAAGGGAACGTAATATCGCGATTCGTCCATTAATTTTTCTTTGGTGGAATCAATAACTAGCATTCTTCAAAAAAATGTGCAGGCGTGCCTAAAAGAATTTTTTGATCCAGGAAGCTATTTGCGAAATAATAACTTTTTCTTTTTCAATTTATAAAAAATGCAAAATGAAAGAAATCATATCGTAGTTTCTTGACAAAACCATGATATTAATGGAGGCGGCATGTAATATGAATATGTTATTTCAACTGTATCATGGTTTTAAGAACAATCAGCAACTGCCTTGAAATTCACACAGAAATTGTCCTGAATTTTTCAGTAAAACTTACATGTTTAATACCTATGATTTTCTTAATTAAATAATATTTTATAGTTAAAATACTATAAAATAATATTAAAATCTCAAATGAGGTACAGGTATATTTTTTCATTGAATAACCTTGCCCTCGTGTTATAATCATTACGACATTGTTCCTAATATTAAACCCGCTCATTGTATAGCATTTCGGTAACACTATTATGGTTTAGTATTTAATTGGCTTGAAACGTTAAAAATGTTTTACGTTCACATTCAAAGTATATTGGTACATAATATGTATGTGCATAGAAGTGGATTATTAGTTTAAGGGATCCTAAAAAAAATTAAAAAAAATTAAAAAAAAAAACATTTTAAAATAAAGTAATGAAAACTTTGTTATGAAACATCGTATGTGGCGGGGGGAAGGAGGAGGTGCTATTCAATTTCCCGGGTCCCCTCCGAGAGATTTTTCTGGATCCGTCCCTGGTTCTACTACGACAACTTTCTAAGAATAAAACGCATATTTAAAACACTTCAAGTAATTTGTAACTCAGAAAGTCTATATGGGGGAAAAAAGAAATTACTCTTAAAAATGGTCGAAAATTTCTTCAAAACACCTTTTTACTAATATTCGGTTTAATAATAAAAAAAAATATTTTACTAAGGTAAAATTTAATATTTTTGTATGCATATATCAGTTACATAAGTTACGATTAAAAATCTGTAAACATTCGTTGAAAAAAATATACTTTTCAATGGGCGAAACTCTGTATTTTTCTACTGTTGAGATAGGGAGAAAGTTGCGGAACGACACAAAATGGCGGACCCTGGAGCGTGTCGCCACTTAAGAGACGGATCGAGGGCTTTAATACCGACTGATGTATAATATTAATCGGTGAAAATATTTTTTCACATTTTGAGTTCAGAATTTATTTGAAAACTGAGACTTAAACTGTATAAAAAGAAAAGAACTTTTTTTTGCCTCGAAACTATTTTAGTGTTTAAAGAAACAAACTGAAATTTTCAGAAAAAAGTCGGGTAGTTTTATAGTTTTGCGTGTGTAAACACACCTTCGTGATTTTTGGAGAATTCATTTCTACTATGTAGAGTTTGATTTATAATTCAGCTGCTTACATTTGATTTCACATTGTATGATGAAAAAGCTATGTAAGGACAGGTAGTTTGGCACAGTGATTAAATGTTGTTCTTTTACACTCATGGACGCAGTTTTAAACCAGGTTCCTCTCAGTAAATTTTCAAAAACTCAGAAAATCATCAGCTTTACCGCGTGATTTTTTTTTTTTTCTTTTTTTCCAAATTTCCGTAAGGATTTTTGATCACGCTCGGATTAATCAAATACATATAATTACATTAATTAAACATTACGTAGTACAAATACGTTTTGTACTACTAAATATTTAATTTTCATGCATTACAGGGGAGGGTAGCCCAAAGCGGGTAAGTCTGCCAAATTGGGTAGGCATTCGTATGCCGTCGTATGGAATACAAACGGCGATACATACGTGTGACGGAGTTACCCTAATGACCCGAGTTTCAATCAGCGAAGCAACGGTGTTGCAACATGGCGCAGTCAGGCTTTAAAAAAAATGCTACATTTCTAAAAAGTTTTGTAACTTGTGATAAGTCGAATACAAGCTTATTTGTTGAACTGTCAATATTTTGTTATTCCGATACTATTCCCCTATAAACACCTTAAAATGTCAACTTAAAGAAATAAATTTAAAAAAGAAAAACAAAGTCCTGCGCATATCTTTCAGTAGAAACATAAAGGACTCCGAATTTCTCCACCAAAATCTGAATGCATAAATTAAAACTTTAGAGTGAAAATAAAAGCAAATTATATTAAAAATAATAATTTCACAGTAAAAAACCATGGCTGCGGAATGGAGTGAATCTCATTTTGAGACAAAAGAGTCAAATTCGGGGCCGAAGGTATTTAATTCAAAGACTCGGAGTTGGAATTGGTCATTTCCCTTTAAGTCCGCAACTCCGCCAATGTTTACGGAGTCGGAGTTGGACTTAAATTGGGATAAAGGAGTCGGAGTCAGTCATTTTTCCTTCCGTGTATAAATTTTTACCAAAGCTACGAAGTCCGAGTCGAAGTTGGGGAGTCGGAGTCCGACTAAGTTTTGGCACAGAAGTCTTAGTCAGGTGCCCCAACATTCTCGGAGTCGGAGTCGGGAGTATGTTGTCAAGAGCTATTTCCAACAAAATTTGTTTGAAGCAATTTCCGCCTTCAAGCTTGGAATCTACATTGACTTTCAGTTTCCCAGTAGGTGCTAATGTTAAAGAATTTGAACTGTCCAAAATTGAACGGAAAATTATTCAAATCAAAAAGATATTTTTCATTCAGTGCTTCTCATCAAAAACATTTTTTACAAAGTTTGTTTGAAGCAAATTCGCTCATTTCTAAGTTCAGGATTGCCTTGAATTTCCCCGTAGGCACTAATGTTAAGTTTTTTTGAATTGTTCAAAATTGAACGAGAAATCGTTCAAATCAAGAAGTGAACTACGGGAATAAGGTGTCCTCGCCGAGATCTTTCGAACAAACAAAAGTTTGTTCGAATTTGACTGTTTATTCAATAGTTATTGGGGGGGGGGGCAGACAGACCGACAGACAGACATTTTTTGCCACATCAATACCCTACTTTAAAAATTTTAATTTTTCGATACCTATTTAATTATTTTATTTATTTTTGACATTTTTTTTTTTGTTTTTCGTGATATTTTTAAGATTCATTAAGCTTTCTTTATGCTTTTTTCTTCGTTTTCTGACTTTCACTGAGAAAGTAGGCTAATAAAAGTATACCTTTTTTAATATAATTTTTTATAATGTTAATTAGCTAGTCTATTTATTCAATAAATTATTTCTTTATGTTTTATAAATAAATGTGCTCACTTATACTTATCCAATTTTAATAGAAAATCTAACTTATTTTTAAAAACATTTTATTATGGCAGTTAGCTATTTAGTTAAATGTCCTGAACGGCATACCCGATTTAAGCTCCCTATTTGAGCAGCGCCGGTTTTTCAAATATCTGTTATATTTGATACTAAATGAATATTAGGTTTGAAATAATGCAAGAATCACTTCTTTTTTTTTAGTTCACGATTCCTTAAGGAAATACAACCAAAATTCTTTCGATAAAAAGCCAAAAACTACAATTTTCGATCGTTCTTAGTTAACCTAACCGATATAGGCCAATCTCCAGTACACAAAACAAGAAAAAAATGTTTTGCGTACTTTTTTTTATTAATTTCATGCTTGAAAATTATTAGCAAAATAAAAGCACGTTTATTATAACAGTTACTAGCAAGCGAATATAAAATTACCCCGCTGCATGTATCATAAACTAGTGACAGTTTCACATTAATGTGTATTAATACAGTACAATAAATGTATCAAATTCCTCTCTTATGAGCAATACTCTTTCATCTGAAACTATAACTTATTATAGTTCCAATGTGACCTACGTGTTTCATAAACCATTGACTACCATGCAATTATATGCTCCGAAATACAATGTGATTCAGAGTGAAACGTATATGTACCGGATTTCAGAATTAAATGAAATCTCTGAATGCGTCTTACTGCTATAGAGTTCAAAGGGGCTGCAGAGTTTCGAGCCATGGCTATTTCCTTTCGTCCGAATTAATCTCGTTGTGCTATTACCGAGGAGCATTGCTACAGTTCCGCGGCTTGAAAGCATTTACAGTTAATTCAAAGTCTTTGTGAGTTGCATCGGTATTGTCTCCATCAAAGCAGTTTTGCATTCGACTGCACAGTATTCTCTTGAGCAAATGTTTACAATCACGCCGCTTGATGTGGAAAAGAGATGCCTTAATCTTCGGTAGGAAGTTATTGATAGCATCGACTTTAGGAGTCATACATTAAATTTTCCAAAAAGAGAGGGGGAAAATATTGTGCCTAATATTTACTATTATTCAACTTTTTTTTTTTGGTAAAAAAATATATTTTCACCACCCAGCTACAGCTAAGTAATTAAAAAACAATAATTGAAAGAGAAAGAGGTAATTTGCATGACGAAAATGTAGTTGATTTAGCTGTCAAAAGACGTTGCTCAAGGTTAAAGCACGCGGAGATGGAACTATTATGCACCTCATACCTCATACTATATTGCCAAGCAGTCTATAAAATTACTTATGAGATCAACACATCAGCACACTGTTAAAAATTCAGGAAACTTTTATGGTAAATATTACTGGAAAATGGAGTGTTTACAGTACAGATCTTCTTCATTCGATTAGTCCCAACTCGTATGGTCGGCAGCAAAGCCGCCTGCCTAATCCTAAGGTCCCGAAATTAAACCTGCCGTTCGATTTTTTCGGTTTCTAATTCTGGCTTATTGTACTGTAAAAGTTTACAATAAAATAGGATTTTACAGTAAAAGTTACTGGCAACATAGATGCTATTAACTTTCACCGTAAAATGTCAGGACTTGAACAGTGCAAGATTTTCTTCAGCAAAATGGATCACAAATACGGAAAACATTGGTTTCAGAATAATACCCCAGATAAACTTAGACGGAGGGCAGTAGCTTTGTTCCGCCTATCTATAGGACCTGACTGCCTATCCGTTCATCCTAACCGCCTCGGCATTTTTGATGCGGCTAAGTGCCAATGAATCACACAATTGAAAATTTGGATAGAAACCACCTGCGTTCCCGTAGCGTCCGCCAAGGAGAGACTAAGGCATTTAGATTCGGGGCGGGGGGGGGGGGGGGAGGAGCATTCTGTGGCTATTCAGATTATCATTTGAACTTTATGATGTTTTTATCCTTTTGGTGCTCTTGTTGTTGTCTCTTTTATCGTATATTTCATGTTGTATTCTATATGATGTTCTACCCCAGTCATTGAAAATGGAAAATAAAAGAAAGAAAGAAAGAGAAAAACGCGGCTTAATTTGCTCTTGTACGCACGTTCTCAATCAGCTCAATGTTTAGTAGGACATACTCAAATAATTCAGCCTTTTTGCTGCAGTTTTAATTTACAAGCATAAACTTTTAGTTCAGATAAAATTTTTATCCATTAAAAATGGATAAAACTTGCTTTAATGCAATAACCTTACGAATGCTGAGGAATCTGATGCGCAGGCTCATTATGAGCAAAAAAATATGTTTGAAATATCCTTTTTTCCAAGTTTTTGACTCTCTAGGAATGAATTATGAACTACATAAACCATGACAGTGTGACTTTGCAAATGTAATACTGCTTTTGAAGAGAAATTGCGAGCTGTTTGTAGTAGCTGAGGTGATATAAATTACTTGGAAACATTTGATTTTGAAAACCTCTTCACCAATATCCCGCTAATTGAACTTTTTTCCTCTGTTTCAGAACTTTTTAATTCAGTCAAGAACTCCCTTGATTTTAATGAACTGTTTTTTTTCTTGGTCTTTTTAAATTTTGTATTTCAATAATTTTTTCAAAAATGTTAATTTATGTTTTCTACAAATTAATGGCATTGCAATGGGAGCTAATTTTAGCTCTACATTAGCTAACCTTTTTCTTTTAATATAGAATATATTAAATTGACAATCCTTCTTCTGCACCTCTTTGTTGCCGGTAAATCGATGACCTATTGTGAATAATTTTTCTGAATTTTTCTGAACTTAGCAAAACTATTTATCATAGTTCATTAACGCTCAAAAAGAATAGTTTTAATCAAAATAACTTCAATTTCCTGGATATTAAAGCAAAAGTTGCTTGGAAAATAAAATGTTTTTAATTAAAAAGGCCAGTACTTGGTATTCCATGTGTAGAATCGAAAATTAATGACTTTTGGTGACATTTGATGATAAATGTTCTGATCATTTTTTTTTTCTGAAAGTGTCCTAAACGTCATTTTCTTGTGCTAAATGATGGACGATCTGACGCATTGATACGCACAGCATGGATTTCCAAATTTCTTAGCAGGGCAATGTCGGATGTAAGAGGAACAGAATATTTACACCGTTCACTTTTGCGAGGCAAGTTTTCCGGGTGCATTACTTTTACAGAGCATTGCGACTAAAAGAAAAATTTCAATGATTAATAATGCGAAGCGTCGCTTTTGCTTAATATCGGCAGTTTAAAGAAGGAATCTTAACATAATCTCTCAGGTGCCATATTATACTATGCCATACATAGGGAAGTCTAAAGATTGGTTAAATTTCTTGTCCTAGGACCATAGCAACCTTTAAAAAAAATTTCCATTTCCTTTTTTTTGTCATTATTTATTTTTCACCGTTTAAAGAACAAACAAGCAGGCATTTAACAGTGCTAAATAATAAATGAGAAGGCTTAATGTAAATACTAAAATGTCATGCCGACGTCACACGTTGCCTTATAAATATTGTCTACTGCCTCTAATAAGAATTTCTATCTTTAAGGGTCTGCTTAGAAAGAAAAAACAAAAAACTAAAATGTGTCTCTGAAATATATTTTCACAATAATTCAAGTATACTTATTTGAAGTTTTTTTTTTCTTTTTTTTTTTTGCTTGATTGCTCTTAATTGTCAAATTTACTCGTTTGATGCTGATTTTTACTATGACACCATTTAGTGGTGAAGTTTACTATTAGAAATTACAAAAATATAGCATGCTAAAAATAGATTCTGAGAAATTAGCAGTGTTCCAAGGTACAACAAGGTACACTCTCCCCTATTACAGTGGGGCATAGCGTTACAATGCACGCTTTTAAGGCGTATTACGAAAACTTAATTGAAAACAGGATACAATTCACAGCTATTACGAATATTTTGTTACATAATTAAGGGCGGGTATTATGGAGCGTAAATACAATCAGGAATCTCAATTCATCAATACATATTGTAGGACATTAAAAGAGCTCATTAACAATAAAAATACAATAAAAAATGCGCTTTATGTCTTTTTTTTTTAATTCTCAGCCGCCTTCACCGACATAATTTTTTCAGCTCTTGTTTCCGTCATTTCTGGCATTTGACCAAATTCTAAAATTTTGTTTAAAGGGTAAAATTAAAACGGCAATATTAGCTATTAGAAAAACCGTCTTTAATTTTGACTGTAAATTATTAATAATAGATTACATTCTGGTTTATTTCAAAAAAAAAAAAAAGTTGCCGAAACACACATAGAAGAAAACGGTACAGGCTTGTAGTTAGAAAAAAGTATATCCCTAATCGATGGACAAGAAGAATAAAAAAATACATTCAGTAAATAATAGTAACAGTTTATTGTATACTATTTATATATTCAAATTTATAAGTTCGTAAATACTTATGGAACCTGAAGATATTTCAAATATACACACTGAAAAAAAATCCAAAACGTTACTGATTATTTCCGTTGAACGTTGCGGGATTTCGCCTATTTCCCCGTAAAATCAAGTATCTTTGCAAAAAAAATTACTCAATTGCTTTAGACTGCACGAATGCAGACTTTATTCTGGTGTGAATAACATTTTTAACTACAAGATTAAAGATTAACTGAGCATATTTATCAATTTTATTGCCTTTAGTTCGCTTCTCAGGCCTGTCCAGGGTTTCTAAGCTCCCAAATGGGAGCGAATAAGTCTCTGGATAGCTGCAACTTTGCAAGACTAGAATTGCAGGCAATTAATGGGCTTAGTTCTTACTTCCATATTTGCTTTGGTCGTGGTTGCATTGATGCTTCTGGAGCATTATCAGTAACGCTGGATGGCCTAATGAATAGTATTAAACATATCCAATTTCACTTGAAGGATCTAGACTGGCTATACAGTGTGAAACTTCCATACTCTTCAGTAAGATTCAAGAATAATTTCAGGAAGTTTACTTGTTTTTAGCGGAAAACGTTCCTGGTTTTTGTAAGATATGTTACTGGCAGAAATTGGGAACACACACGCATCAGCTTCCCATTATTTCCTAGGAACGTTTCGGGATCGTTTTTACAATGCAGTTAGTGCATAAGAAATTTTAATTATTTGTGCTATTATCTTAAATTTGCAAATATCATTGTGTTACATTTGAATTGCTAACATTCATCTTTCGTATATTAGTCTAAATTTACAAGTGATTGATGTCTGTTAAATTTCGTGAACACACGCATTGCATTGGAAAAAGTGAAAGTTTTTTCAATCTTCATATTGGCTTGCGTATGTAAATAATTCATAATATTTTTAGCAGAAATGAACAAAATTAATTTTCAAGAAATTCTCATGAAGCTCGAAGCATAAATATATACAGGGTTTGAATAAAGGAATATCCGGTTTTAAAATTTCATTTTGAATAATCTATTACACTTTATGACCATAACTGATACTTAAAAATAAAGGTAAATATTCCAAGTTGTTTCGAACGTTGATTTCACGTTCCGTAACGGTGAATTGGCAGTGATGGTGATAATGATTTATCTTTTATGCATTGGCAAGCCAGGTCCTCGGACCTAAACCTATGTGATTTTTCATGGGGTTTCGTCAAAGACAGTGTTTAAACACCAATATAGCCTATAGCATTGCAAGAACTGAAAGATCACATATATATGTGTATTATTTAAAAGTGACATTGAAACCCTTCAAAATGCATGAAACTAACGGCAGGTTTGATGTGAGTCGTGATACGAAAGGCTCACACGTTGAACATTAGTGAGTAAAAGGAAACTTGGGATGTTTATCTTTAGCTTTATGTGTCATTTATAGTACTAAGTGTACCGGTTATGAAATACAATTTTTAAAAATGGGATATTCTTTTATACTAATCCTGTAATTTAATTAAAATGTGTACGAACTTCAAAAAAAAAAAAAAAAATGTCAAGATGTTGTGCTCGAAATTCAAAAGTTCTGAGAGATTCGCTCTTCTTCGGAATATTAGTTTATGCTTTGGACCTTAATTGTTTTAGTGTCTTACGTTACTCTTTGAATGTGTTGTTTATTGAGCAATCACGATTGCTTATTGCTTTCATTTGACTGTTTTTAACGTTCCTTTGATTTTTCCCACCGCCATTCTCAGCACCATCACCGTCGACGGGCTACTCACGATGCTGCTCGTATAGAGAAAGCCGTCTCTAGGTTGCATCCATGTCCTACACTCACGCGCATACATACACAACTACACACACAAGCACACAAACACACACACATACACCTACACACATACTCACACGCATAAATACAGACACCTACACATATACAGACACCTACACATACACACAACTACTCACACATTTATGCCTGCACATAGACACAAACACATATGCCTACACACACATACACATACCCCCCACACACACATTCATACACACAACTACCCACACACTTATGCCAGCACACAGACACAAACACACATGCCTACACACACATACACATACCCCCTACAAACAAACACACATACACCCACACACAAACACACACGCCTACATACACACACTCGTGATTGCGAAAAACATAATTTGAATTCAAGATGTCAAAATTCAAATTATTATTATTTTTTTTTTTTTGTTTTTAGCTTTTTGCGATTATTTAACTTAGCTTTGTAAGCCTCATGCTCTACTTTGTGGTGCATGAGAAATTTTCGAAATCACTTCATTTTAAAAAAAAATCATTAATTCATACTTTTCTTTTACCATTAGTATAAAGAAGTATTAACAGGTAGACATGTGTAACAGTATGCAAATTTTTGTAGATATGTTTTAAAAAAGCGTTAAATTAATTAACACCAAGTACTAGGAGAAATAAAGAATAGACGACTCTAAAAAGTTGGTTATTCATTTTTTTTTTCATTTATGGTTTAGGTACATCTTTTAGGTACTGGCAGAAACGTAGGAACAATTGAAATTATTTGGAAAAAATTTCATCAAATTACACTATGTATTCTTTTTTTTTAGCAAATATAATGGTAAAGGGCCATGCAAGGAAAACACAGACTAAATATCATATTTCTCATTACATCTGTTAAATTAATTAAACCAAGTACTACACTTGGTTTAATTACTTAAATTAATTAACACCAAGAACTAGGAGAAATAAAGAATAGACGACTCTAAAAAGTTGGTTATTCATTTTTTTTTTCATTTACATATGGTTTAAGTACATCTTTTAGGTACTGGCAGAAATGTAGGAACAATTGAAATTATTTGGAAAAAATTTCATCAAATTACACTATGTATTCTTTTTTTTTAACAAATATAATGGTAAAGGGCCATGCAAGGAAAACACAGACTAAATATCATATTTTTCATTATATCTGTGCAGTATTCTCTTGCTTGAAAGAAAAAAAGTCGAAACCATTTAAAAGCTAGTTTTTCGTCTAAAACTGGTCTTTGAGGAATAAAGAAGTGCACCAGGATGAAATGGAACCCAAGAAAGATTATTTTATCTAAAATAGAACAGTGAAAAGCATTAAAAAGTACATTTGAAGCCACGGCAATGAAGAATAACTACAATTTAATAGCTTTTTCGGGACACAGTTCGGCTTTGGTATCTATTTCGAATCTTTGTCACACCGTCGATCAAAGCACTTGTCACTTGAAGAAATATTATTGGGAAGAAACGTTGAGATGTGCCACTCAACACGTGCAGCTTACCCCATCATCCATCAACCACTGCCTGATCTGGCAATCCTTCTTGGAAATCTGCCAAATCTGGAATGCGCCTCGACTTAAGCATTTCGTAAAAAGAACATGAAACATTAAACTTGATCACTTATATCCAAGCATGATGGTTTTATTGCATGTACAAGAATTAATTGAAAAATATAAAAATGAAAATGAAATATATGTTACACTTCATTTTGTAGAACTCTATCGAGTGAGACAGTTTTAAAAATTTAAATACCTAAATTATACACCTAAGTCTGATGAAAGCAGGATCAAGTAATATTTTTCCTACTTCTTCATAAATACCTGAAACAAAATATATTGGAAGAGAATAAATAAAATTAGAAAAGTGCTTTCAAACGAGTCACAGAATGCAAAATTCAGAGAAAAGAATGAAGTTATTTAATTGACCTAACAAGACAAACTGTACGAGAAAATTTCAGATGGAAATTACATAACCCCATATGTCATTTCTATCAACATGTTTTACTTTTACCTCCACCATTATCCATCAATTATCAGGCTATTGGAATGACGCGTTGTATCATTTATATTTGTATAATCACTTTCTTTCTTTTTTAAACATATTCTGTTAATAATAACTGAATATTAATTGCAATAAAAATTAATGCACTAAAATACTAGGATATGTAAATTATTTATCAACTATGATACATCTGACATATCTTAGGATGAAAAATCCACATAAATTTCAAATTTTGTTTCTTTTGCATTGAAATAAGTAATGCTCGATCAAAGTGTTTTCTTTCCACCAAAGCACTAACTTAACACGTTGTTATATACTTGACTAACAAGTGATTTATTTAATAAAATATTCAAACGAAGGTTAACGACGAATAGTCTAAAAAATAGCCATTTACTTAATACAGTGAAACTTCGATTGCTCGACACGTGGATAACTTGACTATCCCAATAACTCGACATCTAGTTTTCTTATGGTTGGCCCAGTGCTAAATTCAATGGGCGAAAACCTCTCTAACTTGCCATACACTTTCAGAAACCCCTAAAACTCGACATCCACTTGCTATTGCAGTCTAATATTTGCTACCAACCTTCTTTCATATTGACCGCTATTCTTGGTCGATCAATCCTTTTCTGGAAAGCTCTTGTAGAGAATTTCATCCGTTATCCAGGGGTGTCAGTCATCACACTCTGTCCTGTTGGTGCAATTCTAAAAGGCGAGAAAAGGGTAGGATAAATGTACCCATGGAAGTCCTTTAGAGAAAGAAGGCACCCTGACATGTTTTGCACATACTGCTCGCATGCTGTGAGCAAAACCTTTTATTTTTAACAGACCTGACTGACAAGAATTTTGTTTACCTCTTTTCAAAATTTTGGATTTTTTCCTCTCGCGGTCTCAAAAAAAAAAAAAGGATCTATTTTTTTTTACTGGAATTAATTTTCATAATGTGAATGTTAACATTAGTAAGTAGATGATATATAGAAAATCTTTAGGAATTAAAACAATGGAACCTCAGTAAGTTGACATCCGCTTTCAGTCGACATGTTTTCCTGTTTCCTTGTAAAGTTAAGTTACCAGGGTTCTACTGTACATATTAGCATTAAACAAGAAAGAGAAAAACACGCATACACATTTGAAGGGAAACGATAGAGGCTTACAGCAAAAATTTAAAAACTGGGACTTTGAAAGCCTTGTAATGATATCCCGCTACATATAACGATTGCTTTCCAAAGTTTCTTTGAAATTAAAATTCCAGTTTTTAAATTATTACATTTTTTCCAATCAGAAAAGTTTAAATTCTAGATGTTTCGTTGAATAAATTGATTTTTATTTAAATCGTATGCCTTCTGTTAGAAAAAACCTATTTTCCAAATAAGCTGCAATTTAATTTTTTTGTTACAGCTTTGAAATATTTTGAACTAATTGGTTTCCATTTCCAAAATAAATACTCGATACTTTATTCCACTACAGAGTGTTGTTTGATCAATAGAACCAATAGGGATATGTGGGGCAAAGTGAATTTGTTATTAGTTAGTACATATTTCAAAATAAGCAATTAAAGGACATACAGAGAAAACAATGAATTATAATAATAACTTTATAAAATAAGCTAGCCAATTTTTTTGAGCCAATTAAACGTTAAAAATTAACACGTATATGGGACAAAGGATAGTTGAAATATTTTGTTGTGAATAGTTTCTCTTTGAATAGGAAAAGTTAATCTTTGACTGAATAAATAAATACATGAAACATAAATACATGAATGATAAAAGATAAGGGAAGGAAATTTTAAACAAATAAGCGAATACGTTGGTTAATGATTAACAAATAAGTTAATAAGGATAGGATGGATTAATTAATGAATGAGTAAATAAGTATTTGAAATGAGCCATTTCACTCTATCCCGAGTGTTTTAGGCAAAATATTTGAAACGTTTAAAACAAAATTCGCTCAATGTTAAAAAAACTGCATTGAACATTAGAAAGTATCGGGTAAAATTTAATATATTAATGAGAACTCCATCGCTTTGTACAGATTAAAAATATTTTTTATTAAACACAGAAGATAACAAATTGAGCATCAAATTTTAAAAATGGTTTTTATTATTTGCTTCTAAGAGCTAATGAATTTCTGACTGAACTCAACTAAATGTTTAATAACATAGTTAAAAAATTATTCGATAGGTAGCCGAAAACCGAGAAACTATTTACCATTTTACTTTTTACCATATTCTTATAATTTTCTTTAAATTTTATAACACAACATGAGCCACATGTTCGGGCCGAGTTCATTATGTTCGTTATGAGGTATGTTTTGTCTTTAAAGCAGAACGCACATTGAAATTGACAATATTTGAATCTTCAAAGCTGAGTAGGGTCCGTTGGGGTAATTTGCGTAGTCGGGGTAATTTGGGAATAGATTATATTTTATTGTATAAAATAAAAACTATTCATTTGACACACATGCAAAAATTGAGTTATAAACGTCATTCTTACCTCTGAATATGTGTTGAAATATGTTGCCAACACTATTTTTGAAATTGATAAAAAATAAATAAAACTTTTCGGAAATGTCAATGAAGTGCAAACCAACTACTCTCAAATAGAGCTGCTAATTAACCTGCCACTTGTATGTTTTTCAAGCTTAGGTATGTAGACATTACATGTGTTAACTTTAATTTGGCATTGAATTGAAACAATTAACATAATTAGTTTTCATGTAAGTAATGATTTAAAAACATAGAGTAATTTGGGTATACATTACATTTAACCATTCAGAAGTACAAATAATAATTTTATTGAACTGCAAACATAAGTTTTGTAACAAAAAACTACTTCCCGTCGATTAACGGATAGTCATATTGTGCTATTTTTAGCCTAAAATCCATCTTAATCCTTAAAAGATTAGTATTCATAGTATCTCATTATTTAAAGTGCACCTACATTCAATCTGAGTGAATGAAAACATTGAGTAAGATTGTTATTAAAACCATGCTTTGCTGTTTACACATTACTGTACCCAAATTCCCCCATTCATGGGGTAATTTGGATATAGTGAAACAAATGTTTGCCATTAATATACAAATGGGTATATTAACATTCAATTTGTAGAAAACTATTCTGGAAAGTCATTCTAAGCTGAAACTAGAAAAAAGAAAGAAAAAAAAGGTATTTTTAAATTTATTATAGTACTGTAAAGTTCAAAGTAGGTCATTTTTTTACACAAATTACCCCGACAGATTATATAGAGAACATTTTTAAAGATTGATTTTTGCCGCAACAATATTTTAGCTTGTGGCGGATATAAACGTGTATATGGTTTGCGAAAAGGAGTAATATTAAATTTTCAGAAAGTAAGGACAAAAATTCAAGAAAATATTTTTAAAAAAATGAATAAAATTATGTTTAATGATTTACATCAGTGTTAAAAATTCGGTTCAATCCATGAGGATAAACGCCAATAATGCAGTAGGCAAAACCAGTTACGAGAATCAGTTCATTTTCAGGAAGTTTAGGAAGCATTCACTTAAAAGCCCTAAGAGAAGTGATTACATCCAATAAGCTTATTAAATAAAGTTTTTCGTTAAATGGATTAGTGCTTATCCAATTATCTAATTTTGAATGAGGTAAAATGCTCTAAGGTGCGACTTTAAAATTTATTTTTCTTGACCAAATATTAAGGTGATGTTTAAAAAATTCAACAGTATTTGTCACTTTTTAATCTACTGAGCATTACTGATGCTATTTAAAGTGTAAAATTATTCATACACTTAAAATATCAGTAAAGTACACAAGTTGGTGATTCTCCAAAAGCCTAACAATGATATGTCCCAGGAGCCTAACATAAGGATTGTTTGACCTAGATTGTTTTTTCTTTTTTTTAATAGTTAGACATAACTATTCCGATGTTATCCCATTCTTATTAAAACAATACTTCATTTAAAGTAAGAAAAACAACGTTAAAAAAATTTATTTGCTCCAACAAAAATTTTCGAACAACCAGAAATTCACTCTTTTGACGTGTCCCTATTCGTTTCTCAAAGATATTTGAATTCTTTTGAAAAATTTAAGTCAACATTCCACAAATTTATATTGTAGTACTAAATTACACATACTTAAAGTGTAAAATGACATCTTTTAAATAAATTTAATTCATTAAATAATCAAAGTGCATAATTTTAAAGTCTGTCCCCAGGTTTCATGTCATTCTCCTGTCCTAGGAGTTTGTTCAATTATTATGGATCAAAAAAAGGAATTTTTGATTTGCTGTGCTATAACACTGTTTATTATCACCATTTTGTTAGGTTCCTTGAGTATTCAGTTCATATGATTTGTCTGCTGTTCTTATTAAAAGTTTAAAGTTCATAATGGGTCTGTAACATTTTTACTGCCATTCTTCTGGAAAACATTTCTGTGTTAAATGAAAGAAAAATAATAATTCTTCTCATGTGTGTAGTTGAATTAAGAGGTTAGAATCGAAAAATAACATTAGTTACCTTAATTATAACTCTGGGCTACGAGAAAAAATGTCATTCTCCTGTCCAAAAACATGTCATGCTAATGGCGCAAATCGTCACTCTCCTAGCATTATTTATAACGAAATACAATAAGTAGAATAGAATTTATTTCCAAAACATTATTTAGAAAATAAGATCATAATTTAAAAAAAAAAACTGAATTTGCAACTGCTAAGCAAAACATGTAACAGTCGATAAATTCTATTTATTTAATATTTATTTCTTTCATTTATTTATTTTTATTTATTTATTTATTTTTATTTATTTATTTATTTATTTTTTATTTATTTATTTATTATTTATTTATTTATTATTTAATTTTTATTTATTTATTTATTTTTTGTTCAGACCAATATTTCAAAAAGAGATTTCTTGATTATACATTTTTTTAAAATTTTAATGCTGCTGGAATGGGTTAAAGCATTTGGTTTAAATTTGTGACTTATTAGATAAATTAAAGCACTTTTATATTCAAGAACTTGGTAAATACTTTTCTTAACTAGATAATTTGAAATAACAAAAATTAGAACTTAATGGGAGAATTGTTATTTATTTGCTGGCTTAGAATTTTAGTTAAGCAGTTGAAAACCAAATTGTTAATAACAAAGTAACTGTCCATTATTCTGAGTGTAAGATATTCAGACTGAATAACATGGAAAAACTTATATAAAGGGACCGAACTCGAAGAAATATTCGTTATTAATTAGTGTCCGCTAAGATAGGTTTTACATAGACTGTGTTTTGTCATGCAATAACTTAATTTTTGGCTTAGGTTACAGTAATTCCTTATTATAATTCATTTTCGATAGCCTTCGATGAAACTTACTGCGCGTAACTTTCCTGAAGTGCGGAAATTTGATCTCCTGTTTTGTGGAGTGTAGCATAGTTAAAACAAGTTCCCTCCATTTTTTCCATAATAAGTTCCTAACAAAGAGTGAGTATAATTTTTTCCAGATTATTTGAAGCATTTTTATTTTAAAAGTATTTGTGATTGGAAAGTGTCAGGTTTTGGGAGAATCACCCAAGTACTCGTAAAGTCAATTCAATGGGGCAAATACGAGAATCATATTCACAATGGGCAAATATTTGAGTTTTATTTACATATTTTACCGTTATTTTCCAGGAACGTTTCGGACTTGCTTTTTTTTCACTATGCATATTAATTAATTAAGTATATAACAAAAAAATGTATTCAAGTAGCTATTTTACGTAGTTCAAATTATGAATGATGCTGGTAAATTTAAAATTTAAACATTTCGTGTATTTGAAATTACTATGAAATACCCAAGTATTGTTTGCGCCAAAAAAAGAACCCTCTAATTAATTAAAGACAAATTAAATATTTATCTCCATTTATTTCACTGCGTATTGCACGTAATTCCTCGGAAATGATCCTAATGCTGCATTAAATCCTACTGATTTGAATTTTCAACTGCTCTCTGAAAGGTTACGTAATGACTCTCATTAAACTAGGTCTTTGATCTCAGGAACCATTTGCGCGCACATAGATTGCAATCGGGTGCTATATTTCATTTTTATTGACGTAAGCTACTGCTAAAATAGAGACAAAGTTCATAATTGTCAGACTTAATTAAATTACTTTGTTTTGTTCTTTGGTAATATAAAGCACAAGACGTTATCTTAAATAGTGACTTCAAATACAAATGTGCTTCATTTGATGATAAGCCTTTACTTAAACAAAATTAAATCATTTAAAGTAGTAATATGGTTAAGTTTGAAAGGTTCTTTTTATTAGGTTTAAGAGCGCAAAAGTCTCTATAGGCTATGCTGGGCCAAAAGGGTTCTTTTTTTTCATTTTAATAAAAAACAGAATGCTAAACGCTGGTACCAAAAGTATATTATAGAACAAATGACATAAATATTCAAGAATCTGTAAATAAAAAACTGAAATAAATACTGAAACGAAGGTTTCTTTCGAAAAACTGGTCGAAATAATAAACTCTGCAAAATTTTTTTGGAAGTGATGAGTCAATGAACAATGGACACAAAGAAGAGACTAAATCAAATACATATATACGATTACTAAAACTAATGCTTCGCTTAACTTGTGCTAAAACGAAAAAAAAAAAAAAGAAGTACATGTATTAAGCATGGTAATGTACCTGATCCTTGTCAAACTCCTGATTGATTTTTAACTTCGCTCTGTCTTTTCGTTCTGCTGATAAACTATTTTTTCAACTAGAGTTAACTTTTTTTTTAAATTCCTACTGCCACTTTCGATTTTAACTCTTATAAAATTATCCAATAATGAACCAATTCAACAGACCTTGACTTTTGGGGAATCTTTCCATGTAGTTGAGGAATAGTTTTAACTTAGTTAGCAATCTGAAAGCTATTCCGTAGTTTTTTCCGTCTGGCTTCCAGTCTTATAACTTTGCATTTTTCTATACCCATTTTTATTTTTTATTTTTACTTTTTGCCGTTATTTTAATCTATCTTACTTTTTTCATTTTTGACTAGTTTTCCTTTTAAAAATGCGATTGGCATTTTTTCCTTTCATCAATTTCACTTCATTTCAATTTTCTGACATTTTTATGTTTTCATTCATTTCTTCTTTTCTTTTTTTTAATTCATCTTTTTTTGTTTTTGCTGTTTACGAAAGTTAAAATTGTCGTTTTGATCATTATTTACTTTCCTTTCAACTTTTCAATGGTTTATAATTTTCTCATTAGTTTCTGCTGGTGTATTTTTATCTATAAGCTCCCTTATTTTGCATTGAAAAAGGGATTCCTTGTAACTCCGATACGCGTGTCTGCAGTAATGAACAATTTTGTGCTATTATATCCTGTTATTTATTATTTTACTGTACGAGCCGCTTTGAAAGCGAGAGAAGTATTTTGTTTTCCACCCTTACACTATAGCAGAGTATGTTTCTTTAACTTGAAAGAGCGATTTCGACGACAGTTGATGGAAGCTGTAGAAAGTTTTGTTCAATAACAAAAATGTTTTAGAAGCTTATATGCAGCTGTTCGTCCTTGATGTTCCCGAAAAACATATTGCTTAAAATGTCGCAGTTAATTAAAAAAATAGTATTCATAGCTTACTCGAAGACAAAGATGATTGATGATTTGATGTTAAACAAAAAAAAAAAAGAAATCAATAATTATTCTTTTAAGCTCGTTATAAAAATATAACATAAATGAAACAAGATACGGCGTTTAGATAACAATATGCGTATCTGAAGTGAGCATTAAAAGTTTCCTTTTGAGTCTTTGAGTCTATAATAAAATCCGGTTACAATGAACATAAAAAAAAAATGTTCATTGCAACAGGAATCTTGTTGTAATGGAATTCACATAACGTAAATGCAATTCAATCTCGATTCGAAATGTATACTTCTTTGAATCAGAAATTTCGTTGTATTGCTATTCGTTGTAACGAGGTTTCACTGTATTTTCTTTACAAAACAAATCAAAGCAGAATTCGTTTCTCACTTGATTTTCTGTTTTCAATAAAACAGTTGTGGGTGATTCGATGTCAAGTGATACAAAATTTGGGAAATGTTTTCCCTCATCTTGTTTTAGTTCTTTGAAATTTAACTCATCGATTGTACATCTCAAGGTAATTAAAAGTCCAAATTTTTAGATTTTTATCTCTTTTTTTTAATAAGACTTTGATTTTTTTCAAACCCCTTTTTTTTTTCATGGATGCTTGAACATAAAATGGACTCAGCATTATATATATATATATATATATATATATATATATATATATATATATATATATATATATATATATATATATATATATATATATATATATATATATATATATATATATATATATATATATATATATATATATATATATATATAGAAAGATTTGTTCAAAAGCATTTTAAAATTAATTAAATGCTGTTTAATATGATACACAACATGACTAATTTCAAAAAAATATTGATTTTTAAAAAAATAAATTTAATTTTTAAATTTAAATTTCTCAGAAAACGTATGACGATGTTTTTAAATTTATTTTTATTTTTTTTTATATTTTGAAAAAAAAAAGATTAAAAGTGGTGGTGCGGGGGAGGGGGGGGCTTACTAATCAACAAATTCATATCAGCTTATTTCAAGCATAGTCATGATCAATTACTACTTACTAGATCATCACTAGTAAGAGAACCCCATACTTAACTAGTTAGAATCTGAAAAATATCATTGTATCATGAGTCAAATTTTATTTAAAAATTCATAAAAATATGATCTTATTCAGATTCCAACTTTAAACTTTTCACAAATTAAGGTAAAATACAAAAAAAAAATTAAGAGTTTTTTTTTTCATTCATTATACTTTTTCTGAGAAATTTAAATTTAAAACTTTAATTTACTTTTTTTAATGAAAATTTTTCTAAAATTAGTCATGTTGCATATCAATTTAAACAGCAACTAATGTGCTTAAAAAAAATTGCCAAATCTTTCTATCTATATTTGGTGCTGATTTATCGTACATTTTATCTTCAAGCACCCATGAAAAAAAGAGGGTTTTTCGAAAAATCCAAGTCTCATAAATAAAATAAATAAAGGAGATAAATATCTAAAAATTTGGACTTATGATCAACTCGAAGGGTACAATTGGTAAGCCAAATTTCAAAGAAATACAAAAGGTCAGGGAAAATCACTTGGACATAGAATGATCCTTGTCCATCTTTGAAAACATTCCATTATGTGTTTCTTTAAATTAGCATTTCAAGCATTTTTCTTCCTCTGTGTTTTTCTTTCTTTCTTTTTTTTTTTTTTTTGATCATATATTCTTCAGAATAAAAATTAAAACAAAGTCACATCGACCTTGATTTTATAATATCAATAAAACGTCTGTCCATCTTTCTGAATCTTCTTTTTTTTAAATGCTTTAACTTAGTATTTTTCCTTAAATATAATTTATTTATTAAGAATTTTGGAAAAGAAAACACAAAAATTTGTAATATATTTCGACACTAAATATTTTTTAAAACTTAGATGCTGAAGTTTATTTCTGATGCTACATATATTTTTCAAATCTAATTCATTTTACTCGCAGTTGCTGCAAGCATAGGAATTCTACTTTTACTTTACTCCCTTGCTTTACAACCGATTTCTTCTCTAGTAAGCCATAAATCGACATTCAGCCATAAAACTGGCCTTCAAATTTCCTACTTTTCTCGTATAGTCGATATTTCAGAGTTTTATTCTGTTTTTAAGATTGTACTATAATATATAGATTATTTTAAAATTCGAATCGAAGATAGGAGCGTTTTGATGAAAGAAAATATATGATTCACGAGGAAACCCTGGTACGATTGTTTCATATAATCATGAATATCAGATTACGCGGCAGCAAACATTATCTATATTGTCTAGATTGCATTACGTAATCAATCAGGAATAACCCTTTCGTTGACTAAAATAATGTCTCATGTTAAAAACTGTAGGTTAGAAAAGGGTCTAATAGAACAAATAAAACGTTTCGTTATTGCGCCTCTCAATAGATTAAACCACTAATTTAGACAGGTTAGGGAAGACATTTTGTATGACATTCTGCTGTTTGCTTCTCAAAAAAAAATATTTTTAGCTAAGAATCATTGTTTCTTTCTCTAAGTCGAATATTTTTTTACATAATTATATTTATACAATCTAAGCAATTGTAATGAATGCCATTTAACTGATTTTGATGCTGTAATGTGAAGGAACATGTCGACTTTTTAATAACCTGAAATAGTGACATGAAACCCACAGTGAAAGGTTAGGGGAATTGTACTCGTACTTCTCACGCAGACAATCGGAAGAGATGGACCTTGAATGCAACCCTAAATTTTTTCTTACCATTTTAATATTGATTTTCAAAGAACTGAATTAATAATATTAAAGAATGGTATTTTTCTGTTTTTAGAATATGTCAACTACTTATACTAGAAAACGTTCATAAACACTCGGTGAATGGACTGTAGCTAATTTGAAAAATGCCGTTCAAGTCGTTGAAGGAAAGAATGAAGTGTTCGAAAGAAATGAAGTGTTCGAATGTGTACTTCAGAAATATTATCTTTTTGAAAAGCTCCTTTGTATCTTTAAGATAGATGAACGTGTTTTGCAGCTGATATATAGGCCCGGCGAAGTAGTGTTCATTAAATAATATAAAAATAGGGTATAATTATTAATAGATCTTCAACTGAGGGCGAACGGCAGTTTCTGAATACAGTAGCTGTGCAAGAACCGCATGTTATTCTGCCTTTCGTTTAGCCATATTCACTACAATGCTTCTAGGGCTTTCCTGATAAATCAGGAACTTTCCTAGCTTATAACTGTATAATATATATCTATGTTTTTTCGGGATGTTCCTGCTTTATTCTAAAAATGCAACTTTGGGAAGGTTTCTGAATTCTTTGGAATGATCCCAGTTTAAATCAGCACGGTTACTGATTTCTAGCAAGAAACTTTCTTGCTTTTTGCCGGATACATTACTGCTATAAATTTGCGATATTAGCTGCACATTATTTTGCTGAAAAGTTTCTTTTTTTTTCTTTGGCGCAAAATCTTACGTCTCATGAAATTACGCTCATAGACCATAATTTATATATATAAAGCAAAGATCAGCGTTAATGTCATTAAAATAAAATTTTCAAAGTCATATTTTCTAATTTATCATCTAGAAGAGCACGTTTTGAAAGAAAACGAGAGAAATTGATTTGCAAAGTAATAAAATCCCACTTTTTACATCGATGCTAAAGCTAAATGCTACATACAAAAACAGAATAAGATAATATTTTATTGCACGCGTCACTACAACTTTTAGATGTTGTTTACGTATATACTTGTTTTAATAAATGCTAAAAATACTAATCTTTTTGTACAGAAATGAGAAATGGAAGAGCCAAAATTTAAAATTTTTAAGGAGAAACTTCTTATAAGTAATAATAACTTTAGTTCTTCTTTTATAATTCGAGTTCTTTTACGAGTTGAAGCGATTCATTTTTTCTTTTTATCCTTTTAACTGTTTGTAGCAAAACCTGCCTTTATTAATAATTAAAAAAGAAAAAAATATATATGTCCCTTACACATTGGCAATATGAGTCAAAGTATCCTTTAAAAAAATACATTTCGATACCTGAAAAAAATTACTTAAAATGAAACTGATAACTTTGGAAGCAGTAAGTAAAATTTCAAAAGTGTTATTGAAAAATGCATTTCGGTTACGATTTTTAAATCTACTATATTACTTGAAATAAACTGTTTTTTGTAAGACAAAGGTATGTTGAAAAGATTAAGAAGTTTGCAAGACAGAGCGAAAGAGAGAAAGAAAAACAAAGCAATTTCTCAAGAATTCAAAAATTATTTTTTCTCCCGATTCTTAGTTTAAAAAAATATTTTTAAAAAAGTAAATCATTTTTAATTTTTTTTTACCGATTTTCAAACGGATCTAAGCTCTATGTTGAGGTAGACAATAAAACACTGATATTAACTATTACATAATTTCTACCAAAAACTCGGTAAATTCCACTCACTGACGCAATAACTGTAAAAACAGAAATGTACACAACAGCCATTAAAAAGATGATATTTATAAAGTCATTTTATGTATCCAAATGCTGAGAAATTTTAAATTGAGCATAAAATATGATAGCGCATTAAATAATATTTCTCCAATGCTCATATAAACTTTGTGCTATTAAAATTAAAAATATTCATCGCCGAAAACGCCATATTAGATAGAACGTACTATTACGTCCTTATATGGTTTTATTTATGACACTACGCTCATAAAATTCTCAAATATTACGATATATTTCACGCGTCCGTTAAAATTTTTCACGAAGAGGAGAACGCAAAAACTCGATTTCCTGAGAAAGTTGACGAAATTACTTCCGGCTAAGGTGAAATAGATCATAAATTTCTTTACTTTGACTTGCAAAGAAGAAGGCTGTGTTTGCTTTTTACGGAGCTAAGATTTAGCTTATTTTGCAGGATTTATAGTGTAGCATAAATGCAGAATTAGATAAAATCTTGTGGATAATTGAAGAAATTTCTTTCAAAAAGCAGTCTTAAGTAAATCAATTAAAATTAGGACTAACATTTTTCTATTTTTCACTTCTTTTATTGTATTTATTTTTTATTTTTTTATTTTTATTTCTTATTTTTTGGTTGCAGAAGCACTTAATATTTACAAGGGACTTCATTAATCACATGTACACGAGATAACGGCGTTATGTTAGATATACTTGCAATCAAAGTTATTTTAGTCCATGTTTATATATTTTTGGATCTTGTCACTATCGACTATAAGCATAGATACAACCTGCCCTGAGGTTGAGTCGGTTGTGATTTTTATTATTATTATTATTATTTTTTTTTTTTTTTTTTTTTTTTTTGTCAAATTTGATTCTATGAGCTCTTTTTTGGTACTTTAGGTCAATATCGAATTGTTTAAAACTAGTCACACGTTCGCTTAATTTTAATAAACACATTTCTTTCAGCTGAGTGCATACTGACAAAATTAAGAACGATTCAATAAAAACTGTCTCCACCGCACCGTCTACTCATTTTAATTTTAACGTATGAATTTGATTTACTAAATAATGTCGTTTGACTTACTAAAAATATCACTATATGTTACCTATTTCTTTTTTGTTTCTTTTCTTCCGTCGATGCAGCATACATTTATTTTTAAATACCTCATCCAAACTCACCATTGTAAACTTGGCAGCGAAATGCATTCAGCAGATGCATCTAACATTGTATTTCATTAGGTATGTCGAGAATATTATTTTGTAACAATATCCGATTTTGTTCACTCTTTATTAAATCTTCCACTTAAAAAAAAAACCGACGAGTAAAATAAAAAAACATTTAAGTTTCCAGGAAAACTGGCAACTTGACATTGATGGCTTGTTGAAAAAAAGTGAGTTCTTTCTGTTACAAAATCCCTTTAAAAAGTATTGAATTCGTATAAAAGTTGTACGAGCCGAAAATTGCATTTCTTTTCGGTTTCTTCTTCGTGCAAGATGGAAAAAAAATATTTTACACCAGCTTCAATAGATAAGGGATTAAATAGATTTGACATTTTTGAAGCAAAATAAGTAATACACGTCGCCAAAAGCTGTGATTTTAATGCTCAATCTCTATAGTGTGAACCTTAACCGACAGAAGTAAAGTAATTCATTCAGTATGTTTAATTTTACAGCCGCTTTAGTAGTCTACACTTCCATCACAAGACGGCTACAACTTAGAACTTATAAAATACACTAGTTTTTAAGTAAAAATATTTTTTTAAGTTCTATTGTACCGATTTATTTCTGGCTGAAATGCTCTCTGTATTTTCCCTGAAGATTAGTAATTAAATAAATGCACAGTTTTGCAAAATTTTAACAGATGAATCTCATATTACGGTAAGAGTTATACTAGAGTTTATCCAATAAAATAAAATTCATTCCATTCAATAGCTATCATTTATTGTAACGGATAAACGAGAATAAATATTTGAATTAAAAAAGATGTGTTTGTCAATGTTTGGCAACACAGCGTGTTAAATATATTGAAACTAGTATTTAGTTTTATTAAAGCAAAATAAAGTCCCCAAGTCTTGGTCATGAGATGAAAAATAAGAAACCACATATTTTCGAGGTCGTTTGATTCTGGGTGGTGTAACGTCGGTGTATTTCTGTATTAGAGTTTAAAAACTTTTACAGAAGAAATAAAATAGCATCATTTCCATTTTACTCCGTTGCGACGCTATTTGCTGTAAGTTTAAATAAGAGATGAGTAGTATTTAAATTTATTTTTTAAAAGTACCCTTTATATTTTTCTCTTATGCCAACAGCTAATTACCTTTTGCAACTTAATTAAACCTGATTTGGTGAAAAATGCTTCAAAATAACAGCAATAATAATCATAAAAAAATAAATAAATAGCGTATTTTATTCAGACATCATTTAAAATCCTCATATATATAAAGGCCAATTCACTGATCGAGTAACGCTGACGACGTACACAATAAAACTCGTGCCATAGCGTGCTTGAAGTCATTATTTCATTGTTAAAACACCAAAAATTCAGTCAGATTTTAAAAATTTGATAATATTTTTTGGCAATGTTTGACGTGAAGGGAAATGCTTTATTTTGACAAAGCTGAACTGTATTCGGTAACTTAATTGTTTTATGAGGAAACTAGTTTAAGAAGAATGAAGAAACAGAAAAATGGTCAATAATTTCTTGTATATGAATAAGAAACCCTCAAACTGACTATTAACGCACTTTGCGCACGCACTCATATTGTTAGTACCTGATCTTACTAGTTAGTCAGTTGAGAACCGCCAAAAAAACAAAGTCAACGTCAATAATGATTATTATTGCCAATGCCAATCCTAATAATTAAGATTGTTTAAACATGACAAACTTACTTGACGGACTTTTAACATTTTATTTCGTGCTCAATTTCTGAATTTTCAAGAGTTTCAGTTAAAAACGATGGAGAATTCTCTTATGTCAGTCTTATACAGTGATTTCCATACATGGCACAAGAGTGCAGACTATCTTTTTAAAGAGTTTTCTTAAAAGTATCAAGAACTGTCAGGTTTTGAGATGTTCCACGTTATCCTAGATATTGTATCTTGATTAGAAATGTGTCGTTTATGAGCGAACGGGTCTGAAAGACCGACTCCTTAAAATAAACGGTCCAGTGCAACATTCTAAAAAATCAATGGCCATTCTTTTGAAAGATGTCATTTATTTTATATAGTTCTCTTTGTCTCATTTAAAATTTTAATTATTTTTGTAAAAGATCGTTTGATATTACTTTCATTTTACGCATTCAAAATCCTTTTTTGCTTTATTTACCCCTTCAAAACTTTTAATATGACGGTATTCAGCGACTTTTTACTAGTTTTTTTTAAGATGAATTTTAAAATTTTTTGAAGACATGCCATTTTATTCATTTATGTATTATATAAAATTACAATTTAATTCTGCACCATTCAGAAATTGCACCTGTGACTTTTGGAATAACATGTTTTACCACTCAGTTATCATGAACTATAGTTTCTTTTCATCTTAACCTAAGGAAAATATTTCTTGATTATTATTTTTTTAATATATACTTTCAAACTGTTAAGTAGTTTTCGTTACTTTTTATTAAAAGAATCTAACGAAAACAATGAAGCATTTCCAATATATGTGAGTAAGTCTGGTAGAGATATCACCTGCAACTTTTTTCAATCTACGAAGCCGTTCAAATGAACAAGTTCAGTGTACGGGTCAAAACCATGATCGATCCTCTGACAAACGAATCATTGAAAAGATCGTGGAGATATCAGAATCATCTTGTAGAGATATCAACTGTAACCTTTTTTTAAATCTACGAAATCGTTTATATTAACAAGTTCAGTGTACGGGTCAAAGTCATGATCTATAATCTGACAAACGAACCATTGAAAAGATCGTGGAGATATCAGCATCATCTCCTAGATATATCACCTGTAACTTCTTTTAAATCTACGAAAGAGTTCAAATGAACAAGTTCAATGTACGGGTCAAAACCATGATCCATCCTCAAACAAACGACTGATTGAAAATATCGTGGAGTTATCGGCATCATCTCGTAAAAATACCACCTGTAACTTTTTTTTAAAATCTACGAAACCGTTCAAATGAAAAAGTTCAGTCTACGGGTCAAAACCATGATTGATCCTGTGACAATCGAATCCTTACAAAGATAACATTGTTCATTGCTCATATCTAATTTTGATTAAAGTATTTATGTTTCAGAAATAAACAGCATAAATAAAGAAGAAGCGTCTATACAGACGATACGGAAGCGTCTATACAGAGATACATTCAGGGAAATACAGTCGAGTCCCGATTTTCGCGAGGGATGCGTTCCAAAACACTACTCGCGTAAGTCAGAATTTAGCGTTGTGTAGAAATATATCTACAGGTGTCCCTCGTATAACACGGTTAATTCGTGTAGTATCAAAACCGTGTTATACGAGCCTTTTTTTTTTTTAAATAACATTTTTACTTATTTTTAATACTAATTATGTATGTGCATGAGAAAAATCTATTTAAGATGTATCGTGTTATATCGAGACCGTGTTATACGAGACTTTGAAATAATGTAAATCAAGGGATGTGTACCGCGTTATATCGAAACCAAGTTTCATAAAAACATGGTAAAATACTTAATAGAATTATCAACTATTAACGGAATGTATTGAACAAAAATGAAATTCCATCTTTTATAAATATAATATTTGAGTTATATCAAAACCTTGAAGTACTAAATTCAAGTTTCGTACCGTGTAACATCGAAACCGTGTTACAATAATCACAAAATTGGTACCGTGTAATATCGAAACCGTGTTCTAGAAGTACCATGTTATACGAGGAACGTCTGTATACAATTTTTAAGAAGCATACCAAATTCTTTTAGACACCTAAAAGCACCAGTCAAACTGCTTTAAAGCATTCCTCAACAATACACGAAAGTTTCTTACATAAAGAACTGAATTTTTACTGTTTTTAAAAATTGAAAACTGTTTTATTCAACATTAATAAAACATGAAATAAATTTGTTCAATGTTCAAGCGTATTGAGAGTCTTAGTCTTTTTTTTTTTTTTTTATTAGAAACTTTCTTTTTCTATCCATCTTCTAAAATTTTAGATGAAGGTACCCTCTAAGGTGCAATTATATTTCATCAACTTTAATATTTAGAATTAAATAAATATATGAACGAAACTGAGGGGTTATTTGATGCACTAACAACGCGGTGCGTAGACTAGTTCGGTG
The DNA here is from genome assembly GCF_026930045.1 of Uloborus diversus. Taxonomy (NCBI): domain Eukaryota; kingdom Metazoa; phylum Arthropoda; class Arachnida; order Araneae; family Uloboridae; genus Uloborus; species Uloborus diversus. The sequence continues at coordinate 98,841,137 of NC_072731.1, read as the reverse complement.
TGGGAATTTTCGCTGTTAGTGATGTTTAAAGGGATATAATAACATTCACGAAATCAGTATTTAGTAGCCAATAACGAAGCCGATACTTTCTACCAAAAAAAGTCGTGTTGCGGACGAAAAATTCGTGTTAGCTCGAAAATTCGTTACTCGTGAAAAATTCGCATTATAGCCATTTCGCGTAGGTCGAATCAATGTGTAGCGGGAGTCGACTGTGTATATATATATATATATATATATATATATATATATATATATATATATATATATATATATATATATATATATATATATATATATATATATATATATATATATATATATATATATATATATATATATATATATATATATATATATATATATATATATATATATATATATATATATATATAATGTCCAACCTTTTATTTTTCATGTCAACAGCTAAGTGTAAAAAAAAGGATTTTGGTGCAAAAAAACAAGTAGTCATATTATTTTTTTTTACGAGAAGGAAAAGAAAAAGAAGTTCTTCTTCAAATGTTCTGAGAGAGAAAAGCTTTTCAAAGTGAGATAATCTAACTTTTGAAGCTTAAGTCTCTGCCTTGGATTTCAAAAAGCTTGAAACTCTACAACAAACTAAAATTCTATGAGCGACTTCTACTTTCACTTGAAACGTATCAACACTTCAAATTTTGCTTATTTTACCTTGAAATGGAAAACCAGTTTTTTGTTTATCCAATGGTTTTATGATTCAGATTATTAGAATTTGATTTTATGATTAAGTTTTTGATTTCATCTGTTAAAACATGAATGTCAGAGTACAAAATTGTAGACTAAAAATAACACCTCAAAAACCTTTTTTTTTTTTGCTTTTATGTAGAATTACTTTTTCTATTCATCCTGTTCTTTAAAATAAACCATATCTTAAAAGTATGATTTTTAAAAAATGGCATGGATTTTACAAGGAACTTACGTATTAGCAGACTGATACTTTTACTATTCTCCTAGAAACTAGACTTAGTTTATGCATACATAATTAATGGTACAGCATCTTTTGTGTTCCAAAACTAATTTCATTGAAGTAGTCACATGGTTTTTTTTGTAAAGATATTTTTATAACAAATGAAGACAATTTCGTTTTACTTAGATAGGAATATTGTATATACTGATACCTCCTTAATAATCATTAATATTTGCTTAGTTTTTAGACCTTAGAAAGGCCATTAAAAATACAGTTTGGAATTCTGTTGCATTACAAAAAAATGTTTAAACTTCAAGCTGTTTTAACACATGAAAAATCATTCAATTTGAAAAACCCTTTTATCTTTCCCCAGTCTTTTTCCACTCGAGATATTATCCTGTGATCTGTGATAGGACGTTTCTTTTGTGATAGTTCTTGTATGCTTGAACGCAGCAAGTTCTAAAATTTATTCGTTGAGAGAAATCCCTCTGCGAGATTTAGGTATTTTGTTACTAGGATATGAAAGAGAAGGATGTCTGTTGTAAAAGCAATCAATGTCAAGACGAAAGTTCTTGAAATTTAGTGTAAAGATATCTTTTTTTTATTTCTACATACTTAGGCTTGGAGAAGAAAGGACGTCCGAACAAAAGAGCATTTATCATTCCTACCGTTAAAAGAGAACTTCAGGACGTATTACAATACCTGTGTAAGTTAAAGCTCAATAACAAGAGGAGGTATGTTTTTTCCACAGTGCAACTGAAGACTTCTGTGCAATAAGAGGACAGCTCCACTTTTGAAAAACGCTTAAGAATAACAAAAAAAATAAAATGAAAATTCATGTTTAAAATTTTGTTTTTATACTTCGTACTCTGTTTAAAAAATCCAGAACGTCAACGATTTTACACTGTGGTGCGAAAACATTTTTATCTTTACCAATGTAAAAATAGTGTAGACTTCTTTATTAGTTGTTTCTCCTTCAGCTTAGATCAACAACACTCCGGAAGGACTGAGTCTTAATCAAGGACATAATGCACTTTTCGGATATTGTAGCTTTGAAGAAATTACTTTCAATTCTATCTTAGCTTAATTCTAATACTAATAATGCGTCCTTTTATTGTTAATGAAAATATTATGACCTAATTTCAAAATAAGTATGAATACATTTTTTGGCTAACATATTTATAAATTTTCAAAGTAGCTACTTTTAGCCTTAATACAGAGCTTTTAACATGTCACAAAATTTTCGGCTATGGGTCGCAACTCGGTTACTGATATTTTATCCCATTCCTTGCACAAGAATTTCTTTAAGGATGAAAAAGTTTTGTGAGGTATTTGCTAGTGGGAAAACATCACTTGCTTTTGTTGATCAATGGATAAAGATTAATCAAGAAACATATAAATTAAAAACTTATTTTGGAAGATGTTGTCTTACCTTGGTCTCAAAAGTCACAGAGGCTGTTCACACATTTTGTAGACGATGCATATAGTATTCACAAAACTAAATTGCATAAAATTTCTTACGTTTTAAATGTTCTATTTGATAGCCCTTATCTAAACCATCTTTCGACACCGCAATTTCCGGGATAATAGTGACTTTTGAAGTGTCAGAAGAGGCATTCTATTTCATGCCCCCCGAACAACTTTCCAGAGTCCTGTAAGCGTTGTGGGCCGATGTTTGGATAACGCAGATTTTAAAATGTCAAAAGTACAAAAATTCATAGGTGATACATCAGTGAAGGATTATAGACTTCTACCGCTTTTTTGTTCTATTTATTTTATGAAATTTACAATCATGAATCCTTTATAAAAGCTTACTTTCAATTCTTTGGACTATAGACTTAATTTTTTTTTCCTTCATTTTTATGATAATAAAAGGCTCTTTTTTTGCTGCAATCATGACACATCTATTGTGACACTTTTTTTCTCATTTTGCTTTGGAGAAGTGATTTAATTTGGATAAGAGTTATTTCTCTTTGGAAAAAACATAAATATGGCCTTCAAACCGCTGCTTTTTTTAAAAACACCATTTAGAATAAAAACAATTTTTTCAACCGCAGACGATAATTTTGACTTTTAAAAACATGGTACAATTGTAATTATTTCTTTTGCAGCAACCGATTTTTTATTCCCGCTAATTAAAATCGTATAAAAATGTCCGAACAGCCTCTGTATTTGGAAACTAGTGATGAAGCATTCAACGCGGTTTCGTACCTGCCCACAGAGCTAACTCAAGATTGATGCCAGAAACATTTTTCGGACTTTATTTTGAACTCAAGAAATGCCACCGTGTTCCCCAGATACAATCCCAATCGATTATTCCGTTTGGTTCATCTTTAAGATAAAAGAGTGTGCTAAACCTCATAAAACTTAGGCATCCTTAAAGAAAGTCTTACGCAAGGAATGGAATAAAATATCAATAAATGAGTTGCAGCCCATAACCAAAAATTTTGTGACGCGTTTAAAGCTCTGTATTAAGGCAAAAGCTAGTCACTTTGAAAATTTGTAAATATATCAGACAAAACAATGTATTCATATCCTTTTTGAAGTTTGGTCGTAATATGTTTATTAGCAATACATTATAACGTCTCATGTGGGTCTAAGTTATTTTTTGTCACCCTGTACAAGTATCGTTGGAGCAGTGAGACAGCGTATTAATGGTAGCTCACTGCTCCTTCATTGGGATATATAAACTCAGTTGATGTCATTTACAGACAAAAAAATGTTATTATTCTACTGCTAAAAAAGGCGTTTAATAGTAGGCTAATGTAAAATTAATGACAGCAGTCTAAAAACTGTTTTAACAGTTTAAAAACAAGGCCAGAAACATGGAGATATGTTAGTTCGATGAAGTCAACTTATGTTGACGCAGATATTTTTTGCACCCCCAATTTCAAAGCAACCTCTTTTCCACACTATAAAACGATTCAGGAACGCTCCTGGAAATTAATGGACAGCTGATGTGCCCATTTTTTTAAAGTAACATATCTTGCAAAAACCAAGAACGTCATTCGCTAAAAATCAATAATCTTCCTGAAATTATATTTGAATTATTGCGAGGACTATGGAGATCTCATCGGTTAAAGCCAGTCTAGAACCTTCAAAGGAAATTCGGTAGGTTAAATATAATTGATTAAAACTTTCCAAAGTTACTAAGAAAGCTCCAGAAGAATCATTACAACCCAAGCTGAGGCAGAAGCTAAGCTCAGCGCTAAGGCGGAATTGCCAATAAGAACCAAGCAACTCCCTTGCAAAGCTGCATCTATGCAGAGACTTATTTGCTCTCATTGGGAGCTTAGTAAATCTAGACGGCCGTAATTAATCTAAAGACGATACACTTAATAAATACACTCAGTTGATCTTTAAACTGGTAGTAACTAAAAATATTTTCAAAGCCAGAGAGGAGTGTTCATTCGAGCAACTTGAAGTATCAGAAGATTTTTAAAAAAATACTTGCTTTTACGGGGAAACAGGCGAAAACCCGTGAAATCCCGCAACGTTCTACGGAAATAATCAATATAATGTTTCGAATATTTTCTGCAGTGCTTAACAGTGTAGCTGAACTTGGCTTCTAAAAAGTTTTATGAGCCTGAAATGTATAAACGGAAAGGAAATTGCTGCTGTATTACTTTTCCCCTGTCTCAATATGCCCACTCCTCTCCTATAGTTAAAAATTTCTATCAGATCAAGATTTTGACCATTACTTAACTTCACTAGGAGTCGTTATAATTTTACTTACAGATATTTATTTAGTTTGAATGTTGTGAATATTGTTTTGTCCCAAAAATGTACCATTAAACAAAAAAAGGTTTAAAGACAAAATGCATTTAGCTTTTATTAATCTTTAGTTTTTTAAAAAACATCTTTATTGGTTTTTTAAAACTAAAATTTTAGAAAATAAAATATTCGTGAAAAACGTGAAATACATTATTAAAATAAAAGAAGACTATAGAAAAATAAATAAGCTCATATTTGCTGTAATTTAGAACTTCGAAATGGCTTGTTTTCAAAAATAAGTCGGTGATTTCCTAACTTTTAAATTACAGCTCGTTAAAAATAATTGGACCCAATTTTTTGTTAAAGCACTTTCCTTTGAAAAATAGTGTGATACAATAGCAGTCAAATGTTTTATAAATATAAAATAAGAAAAATATTAAGCTTTCTAATAACACTAAAAGATTAATGTCATTACTAGTTTTAAATGAAATCTGAACATAATAGCGCAGCTTCCATGAAGCAGAAAATACAGGGTTGATACTAAACAGCTGATTTACTCTTATTTCTCTAATTTTATCTGGTATTTTGAAATGCTGAGCATTTATACTTAAAGTATGTGTTCCCCAATCTATAATGGATCGATACAAATCCGTATAATTCTACACATATTTTAAATAAAGTTTATTAAATAACAAAATCGGTTATTTTAAGAAAAACCCCATTATATTAAAAATATCGAATAAAAACTATTTGTTTAATTTGTCACTGAAAGTTATAAAAGATTCAAGTCCTTAGTCGTTTTAACTAGAATTCTAATGATATTAGTTAAGTGTGGATTTCATCATTATTTTTACGAGCTAGAAAATCGTTCGTTACGGTATGACGGGTGAAAATTGCTTGTACATTTGGACGAAGCAATTGCCAGTTTGGGGATATTTTCATAGCTGAAATTTATACCCTAACTCCAGTTGATTAACCTTAAATTCCAGTAGAGAACGTTAATTGTTAACCACTTTTTCGTTTCTTCATTCTCTTAAATTTAGTCTTGCCAGTAAAACAGTTAAATTACCGGATCCACTTCAGACTTGTCAAAATCAGCATTTTCCTGCATGTCAAACATTGCCAAAAATATTATGAAATTACCATGCCGTGGCGCGAGTTTCATTGTTGATGACGTCAGCGTTACTCGATCATTCGCTATTACATATAAGAGGATACATTGATTGTTCCGTTAAGAATTTGCATTCGAAAAATAAATGAATTAACTTGCAGCATAATAATTTTGCTCTATTTCACAGCTTATCATCACTTTAAAAAGTTTAGATAACGTTATACATTTTCAAATTTCGTCAACTAGTATAATTTTAAGAAGCTTACGGTTATCCTTCTTTAATAAAATGTAAGCTGAAAATTAGTCAATACAAACTGAATAAAATATTGAAACGAAGTAATTTTTATTTAAAACCAGTATACTTAACTTTAATAAAGAAATTTTTTTAAATCTGTTTGATATTTGAATACATTTGTACTGTTTTCTTTCTTTCTCTTTCTTCTGAAAATATCTTTTAAAGAGTAAACGCGTTTTACTAAAGCAAATACTTACATCTCATTTAAAGTTAAGTTGTTATAACATGATTAAATACTATATGGTATAAATAAAAGTTAATCTTTCTTAGATAATGTTCCTTCTGACGATTTGTAAATGAGTTAAGTGTATTACTTAATTTAATGCATATTTCTATGATCTCATCATCTCAGTGCGAACGTTCGCATATTTTTCTTTAAAAATGAGCTCTATTCCTTGATATTTTACCGTATTCTACCGTATGAGCAATCAACCTCCAAAATAAAATAGTCACGCATAGGGATTGCAATACTGGACAAAAAATTCAATACCGGTATTAGCTATCCTTAAAACGTAATCCCGGAATACCGGTATTAATACCGGTATTTGAACTTTCTCAAAAAAAAAAAAAAAAAAAAAAATGCTTGAAAACAAATTGTTTCGTTGCCACCTTTCATAATTTCGAACAAAATTTGCATTATTTATGAAAATGTATCGGAAACAAATATAAAATAAAGGAACAACTGTCATGATAAAGAATCAATAGTATTAAAAATAATAATGCATCTTTTAAATTGTCTCCAAGCCTAGAACTCATTTCAGTTCTCAACCTTCCTACAGGTGAAAATTTGCTTTCTGAATTCAAGCAGGTCAGTGGTACTGTTAACAATGCGCGATATATTTCCTTTAATTGTCTAAAAGTTCTTTGTCTTCAAATAATTTGGTCTCTGGCATGTTTGTTTTCCCCATAAAGTCTTTTGTGTGTGTGTGTGTGTGTTTCTTTTGTATTGTGTGTATTATTACATTTTTTTTTTAATATATAAATTTAGTTTTAATTTCTTTCCAAGGGACGATACTTTTCCAATATTAGCATCATTTTCTCTTGAGCAGAAGAGGTTTGTGTTTGCTTTTTATTAGCCCTTTAGCTTGAAATTTACGATAAGCATTGCTAAATTTGATCTTATTCGTTTTCGCTTTCTTTTCTAAATTCTTTGCAATTATAATTATGTAAATATCTGAAAATGTGTTTTAATCTGTTATGCTTTACTTCTATGCAAATTTTCAAGGCACTATATAACTACGAAATTTTATCTTGCCAAGAACAAAGCCAAATAGCGAGTCAGAACAGCAAACCTATACTGGTGACAACAAATTACCATTTGTTATGCTGAGAAGAACTTTTTTTTTGTCAAAATTTAGTACAGTTGAGAAAAATAATAGTAAAAAAATCATATAATATCACTGCATTTGATGGTTAGAATAAATTATTCATAGGACAAATGCCCTCGAAATTACATTCGAAATTAACTTTCACAATATTGAAAGTGAGTGACCAGGGAAATGGGAAAAAAACAAAACATAGTGCACAAAAGCGCACGAAAGTGTGATAAATCTCACCATCAAATGATGACAATATCGTTTTGCACTCTTTCTGTTACATTTGTTTAATGATGTTCTCTTATTTCGTTAGTTTGAAGTCAAATTTTTTCATCAATAATTTAATTTTGGTTGGGTATCATGGCAAAAGAAATGTTACGTTTAAAATACAAGTAGACATTTAGAAACATAAATCGAAAATTCTTTAATTGAAACTATTTATTTTCAGCTAATACCGAAAATACCCGTATTTTGACCTCAGCAATAGCGGTATTACAAAATCGCAAAATTGCTCGCAATGCCGGTATTCGGTATAAGGTTATTGCAACCACTAGTCACACAGGATTGCATATATACATTCCGTTTGAAGAAAAATACCCCCTGTTTTAAACAAAACTTAAGGGAGAATACAGTTGAAGCACTTTTGACGAAATGCCAATTGCCAAGAACACTCATTCAAAATTAATAGGATATTCCATTACACGGAATCAAAAGGACAAATTACAACGGTTTGGCACATTCGAATACGTTTATTCGAATACATTTTACATACAACCGAATACATTTTTATCCCACTATTTTCCAGGAACGTTCCTGGAAAAGAATGGGCACTGATGTGCCCAATTTATACTAGCAACATATCTTGCAAAAACAGAAACGTTTTCCGCTAAAATTCAGTAATCTTCCTGAAATTATTCTGGAACATTTCTGAAGAATTCAGAAATCTTCTCGGTTAAAATTAATCATGCTTCTGGAACCTTCAGAGAGAAGGTTTAATGTAACAACTCGTCTTCATCATACTTTGACAAGAAAGCATTATAGCCATCATGGAAAAAACTAAGACAGAATTGCAAGCAAGTACCCTGAAACTAACTGGCCAGCAGTTCTATCAAAGCTACGGAATCCGGAGATTTATTTGCTCCCATTGGGAGCTTAGTCAATCTGAATGGGCGGAAGTCGATACACTAACTATATACGCCCAGTTAATCTTTATACTAATAAATAAAATTATTTTCTACAACAGTGAGAAGTCTGCATTCGTGCTACATGGTGCAATTAAGGACACTTTTTGATAAATATACTTGATTTTCTCTTGAAGTGGTTAAAAACTTGTGAAATCCTGGAACGTTACACGGAAGTTATCTACAACGTTTCGGATTTTTTTTAAGTGCCTAATACATTAACTCATACCTAATACATATATTGTATTAGGTATGAGTAGAGAATTTCATGCTAGCTCAATTTATTAAACGGTGTAACTATTTTAAAAATTGATAATTCGAGATTTACTTTTATATTATCAAAACAGTTTCCAAAATAATAAAACAATAATAATTTTAAGAAAAAAATAATATTAATAACGATACTTTCACGCGATGTCTTTGTAATGCGATGATGGTGCTTTAGAACCGCTGATGATAACCATTGAGGATTCTAATCAGAGGCGTCCTGATGGGAGGTCACGGGAGGCCACTGTGACCTTCCGAAAATTTGCTTACTTGGCAAATTTTGTCAGACAGTTCGTCAAAATTATCGTTATTTGGCGAAATTCGTACTTATTTTTGGCAAAATTATAATTATTTAGCAAAACTTGGAGCTCTATTCAACAGACTTTCCCTCATTTGGCAAAAATTTGGAGTTATATTCTGCAAATTAAAAATGTCCATTCTTCCAAAAATGCAAATTCTGGGCGGTTTTGGTTCTAACGCTCCAAATTCGCTGAGCTGACGCTAGCCTTCTCAGTTCCTACAGCTCGCTCGGTGTGCACTAGGTATTTCACGTTAGAGCTAACCGTTAATGGTTTTAACGTAGAGTAGTAGCAACGCAAATGCATCATTTGTCGTAAATGGAGGGGGGAGGGAACATAGTATTTATCTATAAAAATGTTCTAGAAAGAAAACTTGCAATTACTGACAATAATTAAATAGTTCACTTGTAAAAGATGTTCTGCAAGCAGAAGGTTAGTCGTTGAAAAAAAGATATTTTCGTAAAAAATGTAGTTGTTTTACATCTGTGTTCTCCGATCGCTTAAAGAACTATTATAATTGAATTTTAATCTAAAAGCCGCAGAAAATCTTAATGGAAAAGAAAATGCTTAACTTACCAGCTGTTTTTTGAAATCGAAGTTTGATTATTCGAGGCAAAATGATTTTTTTTTTTCTTTTCTTCTTTTCACCGAAGAAGCATATCGAATACCAATAGTAACATGCATATGCGTATGAAAGAACTTTCGATAAATCTTCAACCAAAAGACATGAATAATATAAAATATATTTGTGGTGGAACTGTTACACATGAAGTCACCTTGAAAACATTTGTTGTAAAAGCGTTTAAATTTGTGCTGTGATATATATATACAGGGTGATTATAATTAAAGTTCCACTTCAAAACGCTGTAAAAATAAAACCACTGGTTAGAATGACCTCAAAATTGAACGGAATATTCTCGAAGAAGGGGGAAAACGTATGACAAAAGAAAAATAAATAGTTGGAATTTTTAGCAATAGATGGCACTGCAAGTGTCAGAATATGTAAAATAAAACACCTGTCATGCGCCCGATTCATTGAAGTTGTTATAAAAACGCCAAATGCACGTTTTTTTCCTCATTTCGCATCTGAGAAGTTCACTATGACTGTCTCAATGAAAGACCTGGTCCGTCCCGATCACCTGATCTTAACCCGTGTGACTTCTGGATATGGGGCTATCTGAAAGCTATTGTGTTCAGTGCTCCGATTGCATACTTTGCTGAGCTGAAGGCATGCATTTGCGCAACACATTCTAAACGTGACCCCAGAAACACTTCAATCAGTCGTAGAACATGCTGTTTCTCGATTTCAACTTGTTACCGAAAACGGGGGGGTAAATTATATTGAGCATCTTTTGCGCCAGTCTCACGAAAGTTAAATACCGATTTGATTTTTACTAGTGCTTTTTATGCGGTTTTCGGCCTCAGGACAATTAAAAACCAATTTTTCCCATCCGATGTGATATGACCTTTCCGTGTTGGATGGGCTATCTTAACTAACAGTATCACACCAATACCCTCGTGCACGCTGAGTAGTACGGTGTTTTAACATATAGTTTACACCTTAGGTAATACTTTTTGATTTATTTGTCATTTGTAGTCGACCACTATTAAATATGATGCTTACAGCGCCATCTATTACTAAACATTTCAACTATTTATTTTTCTTCTGCCATCAAGTTCCCCCTTCTTTGATAATATTCCGTTGAAGTTTGACGTCATTCTGACCAGTGGTTTTATTTTTACAGCGTTTTAGAAATGGAACTTTAAATATAATCACACTGTATATATATATATATATATATATATATATATATATATATATATATATATATATATATATATATATATATATATATATATATATATATATATATATATATATATATATATATATATATATATATATATATATATATATATATATATATATATATATATATATATATATATATATATATATATATATATATATATATATATATATATATATATATATATATATATATATATATATATATATATATATATATATATATATATATATATATATATTGGGGGGTGGTCCTTATTTTTGAAGTTGCAGATATTTTACGCGACGCCCCCTCTATTTGTTCTATTGTGCAAATAAATGATCCTTGCAAAATTTTAAGTCAATCCATGATTATTAACAATCGCCCCTAGGGCCCCCTTCTTTGAGTTTCGAAGAAAAAATTGCGGATTTTCTCATTTTTATGTAAAAATATTCTAACGTTTTATATTTAAAGTAATTTTGAAACTCAATAGGTGCTGCTTCTTCCAGATCGACCATTCTCTCACTTTCATTCTGTAAAATTTAACATGTTACAGAGAGTACCACTCTTCTGCGCTTGTCCCAACCAAGCGGCAGGGGAACGTTTCTTCCCATAAAGATGAACACACGGGATTCTATAGGCCATTAATGAATGGCCTAGGCCATTAATGAACAATCTTTGACAAAAACAAATTGCCTCCTCCAGGCTTTGGAAGTGTTGATTTACAAAATTCCCTGTGCATGTAATAGGTTTGGCAAACAGAGTCGCAAGGTTTCAATGCTATAAATATAAGTAATTGCAATTATTTTTTAATGCGCTGTTCTTTAGTTATAAACATACCTAAATGCTTATGCAATTTTTAATTTTTAAAATATAAATTTCGAAAAATTCTTGATTACTCCTTGATTATTTTCCATAGCTAAAATATAAATTTAAAAAATATATCTAAATCGGAACAATGTAAAAATCTATACTTTAAATTAATTTTCTTCTATTTCAGTACATAGTGCTTTATTATCATCAAATACTTGCTGTTCACAAGATTTAGAAACCGAAATGGGTATCTATCCTAACCTGTTGAACTTTTGTTTTCTATAGCTGGTTTAACACAACGCAAAAACGCTTGACAATTATTGATATCTGCTCGCCTCTCATCACTGTTAGACAAATGCCATATTAGGGATAAAGATGTTGCTCATTTATTTACAGTCTATATAGCTGCAGTAAATTTAAATCCAAAAGACCTAGTGATCAATTGTACATTCCATAAGAGAGCAAAAGAAAATCTTCAAGAGGAAAAATTTAATTTCATGAATTTAAATTTAGATTTTGCACTGGGATACAAAGCTACATTCAGATGCAACTGGCAAAAGAACGCCGACAGGATTACCGTGATGGATTCTTTTCCTAATATTGAACAGCTACTCGAAATCCCTTAGATATTTCTTCAGTTTTATGTGGTATCTTAGATGATAGCTCTTTATTGCTAACTGTTCTAGTTGTAGTGTTTGATACAACGACTTGCAATACCAACCGTATAAATTGTGCATGCAGTATTTTAGGGCAAAAACTGAAGGGTGATATATTACATTTGGATTGCCATCATCATGCACTTGAAATCGTACTGCAGAGTGTGTCTTTAAAAGAGTTCGTACCTTTTTTAGTTCTAGATCTTCCTAATTAAATTATTGAGGTGCTTCAAAATGTTGTGGAAAGATCTCCATCATTTAGAACTTATAACATTTCAATCAAGTACACATACCACTTAAATACTAAAAGACGAAGTTGACGACATATTATTGTTCATAAAAAGCGGAATTGAAAAAGATTATAGAGAATTCTCATAACTTGTAATAATATTTCCTGGTGAATTTCCTCCTACAGGGATATGTTTTCAGCAATCTGGAGCTTATCCCTGAGCCACATGTATGGCAAAAGGAATTTTTGTTTGAAAATTTTTATATTTAGGAAACAATTTAAATTGACCTTACATGAAAATAAAGCCCTTTAATGCTTTTTTACAAAGCTGTTTTGCAATTAAATGCTGTATGAAGATATGGTTTTTCGCAGCAACCCAAATGAGGCTTCTTTGAATAATGTGATATATCTGAAAAACTAGCAGCGTACATAATGACGACAATGATGCAGCTGAAGCAGTGATTGGAAAATTCATAAATCACTTATGGTATTTAGGGGATAAACTAGTAGATTTGTCCGTATTGGATGAAGGAATTAACTTTGAAGATAGGAAAAGACTAGTCCAAAACATGCTTGTGATAAAGAAGACGTGTCTGATAACTGTTTAACAAATTTCAAATAACGGTAGATGATTTGGAATACTTTCTTAGTAAAGATCTTCCTCTTTATAGAATCAATTACGAGCCAATAAAACTGTTTGGATAAGTTACAAATACTAAAAGATTTTTTCCCATTTGATCCCGATTCACAGTAAAATGAAGGAAGGAATTTAAAGGGAAAAGAGGTTGTTAAAATACTGAAAATTGTGAATGATAAAATTGAAAGAGGAGCCCATTTAATCGAAAAATTTCACAACTAATTTACCAAATATGAGTCACAAAGCAATTTATTTTACAGACCGTCCAAGACTATCGGAAAAAAATTTACACTATTGAGATATATTGAGAAAAGCGTATGATTAAGGGAAGTTTCTAAAGCATTATTTCATTCTTATTCAACGTAAAATCTTTAGATGATATAAAGTAATTAAAAAGATTAATTTTAGTGCTACCTCACAGTAAAAATAGTTTGCAAACCTAGGAGAAACGATGTACTGGGTCTGAAGTAAAAACTCGAAGATATGTGGGAAAAATATCAAAAGTGTTTAAGTTCAACGGCCTAGGGGCACGTGTTAATGTTGAGCAATCGAGTTCAAATTTTGCACACGTTACTTTTTATTATAATGTCACAAAACTAGGGGGCGTCACTCTTTGAATTCCGAAAAAAAAATTCCCATATATAAATAAGGACCACCCTAATATATATATATATATATATATATATATATATATATATATATATATATATATATATATATATATATATATATATATATATATATATATATATATATATATATATATATATATATATGGTTTGCGCAATTTCATTAAGACTAAAAAACATTAGCTACATTTTGGCTGCAGGAGCATATTAAGGTGACAGGAATGTGTGCATTGTATTTTTGTATTTAAAGGTTTGTTATTGAGTCTTTTAGGGAATGAGTGAAGAAGTAAATTCGTAATAAAATAAGTTTTACATAATATAAAGGCTACAGAGTAGATATATCAAATAATAGTTACATGGCAACCTGCATTTTTGTTTCAGTTAGTACTTAGACTTATATATCAGCCGAACGCAAAGGCAATCGCACATCTGACATCGAACATCACACATATATTTTTTTTCATTTTCCACCTACTTGAAGGACACAAATCCTCCGATTCTTGGCAGAAAATTACGTTATTGAATATCATCAAATCAACAGATTCTCTATTCGCTGTAGATAAGTGACTTACCAGCAGAATCAGCATATTCTGACCCTAACAAACTATAACAATAGCATTATTCGCGAAGCGTGCTAACTGGTTTGGTTCGTTTCTGCAGTAGCATTATGAATTTTTAAAGCGTAAAAGTAGTTGATTCCATCATCATACTTTAGAGTGCAGTATGTGCTGCATCAATAACGACGATTGGTACCTGGGTCATTCCAAATTAAATCAACAAATGGGCCATGTCGCACCTTTTTGGATTTTGATGAAATTTGGTTGATAATATTTAGCAATGTTCTGCACCCCCAAACTATCATATTCTTTTCTTGGAAAATTTTTATTCCTGCGATATAGCTATTTTTTGCTCCGCGGATGAGTAAAACTGGGCATTTTTGATCCTTTTTCAAAAAAATCTAGCAAATTTTTTAAAATTAGTAAGAACATCAAACACGTCTTTATTTAAAAGTGAAAGAATGAACTTTTATTAGTGCCTAAAAAAGGAAAGATTTATGTTAAGCCAAATTAGAAACTTTCGATTGTCAAGTCATGGTTAAAAATTGACTGTTTTCGTCATTTTGAGATTAAAAATGTAGATGAGAGACTTTCAGTATGAACCTATTTTTTCTTCCTGTTGTTGTTAGTTATGCATAACAGAAGAACAGAAAAAAAATGGTTGATACTAGTAGTCATGACAAAAAAATTGCTTTAACTTAAAAAAAAAAATGAAAAATGGACCTTTTCACTCCCTAAAAACTGGATGTATGTTAGGTGATAAAAATTTTGAAAATGCTAGAATAAGAAGACGTTACATTTCCCTTTAAATCGAAACAGAAAACTGTCTTGATTTTTTTAGGTGTAGAAGAGATATAAGCCTTTAAATAAAACATTTGTTTGTGGTAAAAAATTATGTTTTGTAAATATATTTAATTAAAATGAAATCTTTTTGTTGTTTAAAATTTTTGCGTATTTCGATGAAACATGTTTAGAAACATAATAGATTGGTTTATTAGTAGTAGTATAATACACAACACATGCAATTATTTGCTTAGTTACAATATCAATAGTGATAGAGTTTAAATAGGGTAGACCTGAGCACGTTTACGCAGTGCCCTCTTTCCAAAACGAATTGTAACTGGAGAGCCTACAGTCATAACAGATTGATGCTTCTCCCTAGCAAATACCCTCACAATCTTTTGAGCATCAGTCGAACTTCGGTCTAACATGCAGAAAAAATAATATTGTTTTCCACCAAGTCGAGTAAACTTTGAGTTGAACGTTTTGAAGCTTATTGTGAATAAATAATACTAAGTTAAGAAATAAAAATAACATAAAAATTAGCAGAATTTTATCCTTTTATGAGAATTGTGTTTGTATGAACTGAAATGGTATTGAATTTTTTTACAATTTAAAAAAAAAATCCAAATTTGGTGACGGGCAAGTTTACGCGTTGACGTCTGAGCACCTTTACGCACATTCTTACTGTGTCTTACTTCTAAACATGCCCCGACTTTTTGCTCCGAACTGTCTCTACACGTTTTAGTATTTTCAGGCTATTTAGTTTTGAAAATCACTATTTAATTTTTCATTGAGTTACAAATTCGTATCCTATAGCTTACAATCATGTAGTCTTCATGCCCGTTCAGCTTTTACTTTATAATCTATTCAGTCTGTAAGAAATTCGCTTTATTTTAACAATGGTAAGACATTATATTAAAACACCAACAGGGAACCACGTTAGGTGTCAAAATTATTCTTGCGTAAACGTTACGATTTTAACAAACAATTTTTAACGAACAAATTTACGAAACTAACTTCGACTCAAAAATTTATTTTTTCAAACGGTTGAAAACACAAACTGAGCAACAATTGAATATACCAATTTTGACTCCATTAACTGCTGTATAAAACCGCATTGTCTAAAACTTGATAAGCTAAAACATAAAATTTAGAACATTTATTGGAAAAAATTCGTGTAAACATGCCCCGGTCTACCCTACTTTATACTATTTTAGCAATATTTAATTCATTATTTTCATAAATAACTAATATATTCACAAAGTAGTTTTCAGCACATTTCTTACCGTTACGGACATGTAAATTCCTCTTCGTCTTAAATGGTTAAAACATTAAACGAGTTGGTCAAATTTAACAGGCTTAAGCAATTTTTAAAGAAAACATATATGCTGATCGTAAAATCGATCCTTACAACACAAATGATGTCTTTTATTCAGTAATTTTTGACTTTTTCTCAAGGCCGTCCTTTGCACTTTTTGCAGTATGTGAAAAACAAAAGACAATAATTTTAAGCAGTAGTTAAACTAAAACCAATGCAATGAATTGATCTGGAACGGAATGCTTTTGTTTTAACTCTCGTTTGAAGCAAAACCGCGTGAAGTATGCATTCACGTTCTAATTTCAGCCATAATTGAATGTTTCACTTTTGATCCTAACAACAAGATACGAATTAAACGAGCTGATATGTGTGCACCACTTGACTTCCTTTTACGCCAATTTAATGATAAGAGTGTCTTGGAGTAAGCAAAGAAACATTTTAAAAACTGTCACCCCCTAGTTTGTCGATGCAGAAAGGAGTTTACAGAGATTATTTTTTTCTAATATCGACAATTTAACATGATTCAAATGAAAAACTCTATCAATATCGTCGATAGAGCCAAATGGAATCCACATTTGAAACACATTTTTTTTTTTTTTTTTGCCAAATTGGTCACCAAATCGCTAAGTTGGTGCCAGAATTTGGCAACCAAAAGCTTGGCGGTACATCGCTAAGTGTTCGACGAAATATAACATCACTTGAGTTTGCATTGAAATTAACGCTGATTTTTACAAAAAAGGCGTAAAGGATTCTTTTTTGGAACATCCAAGTGGGTGCACAACTAGACTCAACTCAGAATCTACGTGCAAAGTTTCAGCACTCTACGTCATACCGTTTTTGAGCTATGCGAGATACATACGCACATACGTACATACATGCATCGTACATACGGACGTGACGAGAAAACTCGTGGTAATTAACTCGGGGATCGTCAAAATGGATATCTTGGTCGTCCATACGTTCTTAGGTACATACGCGCAGGCGGTCGGACCGAAAAAACAGCACAACATTCATTCGGAGATGGGCAAAACGAAAACGATCGATATTTTAGTGAACATGTTTGTACGAATACAACACTTCCTATACTATGTAATGGCAAGTAAAAATGTTGAAAACCTGATCAAAGCATAAAGTAAACACCAACATATAAAAATTAAAATTAGTTTTAGTTCCAGTAATTGGCCAAGATGTTCATTAATTAATATTTGGAACATTTGAACAACACATGATCCTAAAACTGGCCATCAACTAAATACTATACAGGGTGTCCACCTTAAAAGAGGACCAATAGCTAATTCCTAAACCGTTAGAGATAAGCGCATAGTTCCACTTTTAACCGACTTCAAAAAGGAGGCGGTTATGAGTTCATACCGTATGTATGTTTTTTTTTTGGTTTTTCCACTCATAGCGTCTCACCTAGTGAACCGATTTTGATGATTCTTTTTTTGATGGATAGGGGATGGCTCAACTTAGGTCCCATTTCTTTGTTTGACCATATTTGTCCTTTACAAAAAAAGTTATGGGCAAAAAACAAATTTTATGCAATTTCCCTATTAAATGATATTGTAGCGAAGTTCGCACTTTTCATACGTGGATAACGGTGGCTCAGTGGTAGAATTCTCGCCTCCCATACGAGCGACCCGGGTTCAAAACCCGACTAGGACAAAAGTGAATTTTACTAAAATTTCGTTTCTACTGTTTTCCGTATTTTCTCGAATGTTCTATTAATTTCTGTATCTTTCCAAGTCTGGAAAGTTCCAGCACTTTCTCAAGTTGTATATAAGGAGATGTAACGTTCATTCGTGGTTCTGAATAAAGATCTCGAGTTGAGACTAACGAGTATTCGCTTCATTTGGCTTTCACATTGTCTTCGGTATCTTCATCTGCGCGACAATATGCAACTCATTGTTATAAAAGTTTGGTGCCATATAACATTAATAGTAATTGTAATGATAATTTTGAATAAAGGCTTTTCTAAAGCAATACAGTGATATAGGGCCGAACTTCTTACTAGGTAACTTTTTACTTTTACTGAAATATCTACATTTACACTAAAAAGAATGAAATAAAAAAATTTTGAAAAAAAAATAGAACCGACTTCAAAATTGCTCTAAAAAGTGAAAAATAATTTTATTCTTTAAACACCATCGATAATACTTTTAAACATAATTTTTGAAGTTGGCGCAAAAACAAAAAGTAAAATCCATTGTAACCATGCTTCGTTCATATTTTTATCAAAAAATCATCCAAAGTTAGGAACGAAACATTTATATCGTGACTCAAATATGCTGTCATCAATGCGTAATGCATGTGGTAGTGAAGAAACTGGACCTGGTTAAATTTTTACTTGTAGTTGAGTTATGGCTGTGAATGATTTTATCGATCGTTTTTGCGCCAACTTCAAAAATTATGTTTAAAAGTATTATCGATGGTGTTTAAAGAATAAAATTATTTTTCACTTTTTAGAGCAATTTCGAAGTCGGTTCTATTTTTTTTTCAAAATTTTTTTATGAAAAAAAATCTTTAAATTGCGCAACGACTCGAAATTCATGAAATGTTCGTCAAAAAGTCAAATTTTGAAAAAGTTACGAAGTTTAACTTTTTATACAGTCTCCCAGTCCTACGAATGATATTTAGTAAAACATTACAACTAACATTTACAACTAAAAAAAAATTACTCTTCTACGACCAAAATTGACCGAGTTATGAAGTTTTGAAAAATCAGTTTTTTAAGATATTATGACGTCAGCGAGTGAGCTCTTAAGGGCACGTATGCGAATTGACAAAGTGTGTTAATATGTTTAAATTTATTTTCGGCCTTGTTAACGGGGGCAATATTAAGGGTTGAAAAGACTTAGCAAGTTCTATTTATAAGCTCAAAGTCTATTATATTAAGGTTAAAAGCCCGGGGGGGGGGGTATTTGTCATTTAATTTTAAGAACCTCTAATTTCCATCTCCCGAATATCATGAAGTAAATGGATTTTTTTTTAAATTCAAATCAAATATTATTCTTTAAATAATTATATTATCCCTTTTTTTGAGCAATCACGATTGCTTATTGCTTTTATTTGACTGTTTTGATGTGCTATCATTTTATTTTCCTGCCAGCACCCCTCTGCAGAATCACCGTCAACCCGCTCCTCACGATGCTGGTCCTCTAGCGAAAACCGTCTCCAGGTTGCGTCAATATCCTAAACTTACACGCATACATACATGCACAAACCACACACTCATGCCTGCACACAGACACAAATACATATGCCTACACACACATACACATTCCCCCCCCCCCACACACACAAACGCTCATACACACAACTACCCACACACTTATACCTGCACACAGACACAAACACGCATGCCTACACACATACACACAAAGCCCCCCCCACACACACACATAAACACACACGCCTACACACACACACTCGTGATTGCGAAAAACATTATTTGAATTCAAGAGGTCAAAATTCATTCTTTTTCTTTTTTAGTACTTTTGTTTAATGTCAGGGGATTTTTTTCGCAATCACGAGTTGCTTATTGACCTCATTTGACCAAAGTTGATGCTGCTCTTATTTTTCAGATTGCTATGACGACGGTTGTTTTTAATATTTATTTAAGGAGTAAAATTTTCGTCGTCATAGTTACAAATCATCTGCGGTTTGATTTTATTCATTTTTTTCAGGGCATAACTCAAGCAGATATTATTAAAAAAGAATGGTTTCTGTGTGTAAAATTAGGTTTTTTTCAGAAAAAAACATTTATATAGGTGAACCTTAACAGAAAAACTTCATCTTCATATTAAATTTCGAGATTACTAATTCTCATCATTTAAGATTGATTAGAAATAAAAATGCATGACGGTATATGTTAGAAATAACATATGATAAATGCACTGGTGGATATCGGCCATAAAATCATGGCCGTTTTAACACAAATTATCTCTAGAAATATTTAAACACGTATTTTTTTTTCCTTCAAACGTTATATTTCTGAATGGTTTTTAGTTCTTTAAATAATAAACTAAAGAATATTTAAATAGGGAAAAATACTTCGCAGTTCGCTTTTTTTTTTTTTTTGGTCGTCTGTGTAGCCTTTCAAATCAAAATATGTGATTTTTTAAATAAAACGCTAAATGTACACATAAAGTGTAATTTAACACAGAAGATATGCTTCACGGTCTGTATCTGAAAATGTTGCTCTCATGCACGTTTGCTGCTTTCCAGATGAAACTTCAATTTTCCATTTTCCTCGAAAAAAGTCTAGATAAGCAACATTTTAAAGTACTTGAGCGGAACAGGAAATTGCAAGACAATGGAACAGTAATGGGAAGAGTACGATCATCAAACTGACCGAAACAAAAGGAAGCAAGTTTGAGACGAATTGCCATCCCAGCATTTTACCATGCATTTCCTATCCTGCCAATATGCGAATCGATTCCCTAACCACAGGAAAAACCAAATGATTTAAAATATGAAATATGTATTACTAGAAACTAAACTTATATAAGTAATAAGAAAATCTTCTTTCATTTGATGATATTTATGTCGTCGACAGTTTCAAATCAAGGTCAATAAAAATAGAAGACTATTTATAAAATAAATACAACTTAGTTTAAAATTCTTGATGTAGCCATTATCAAATGGCTATATTTGATACATAAAAGATATTATAACCAGTGGTATGAATACAACTTATTAGGAAAAAATAAACATCAGTAAACATTTAAGGGAGAAGGGGTTAGTGTGGGCAAGGAGTTAGTGTGGAAATCTGGAATAATTATGTCCCCCCCCCCCAAATTCCTCTTAATTTATGCATAATAACAACACCAATATGCAAGTATTTTCATGACAAAACATTTGATAGTTCAGTAACAATTTACAAAAGAAGGTTTTCATGGCGGAAAAGTAAATTTTGGATTCTCTTTTAATTATTAGATTAGACTATTTTAATTACGTATTTCAAGTAAAAGGAGATACTACATAATAATATAAATGTGTTAAGTATATATCTCGATACTCAGTTCTGCTGCGCATAATTTTAATTATTAATTGAAAGGCTTAAAAGAAAAAAATGCTGCATGGGGTTAGAGCGGACGTATGATGATGGGAATTCTGTGGACACATGCACGCACTAATTCCTTTCAGATTTAAGTGAAAAAAATAACAAGTTAGTTATAATATATATTATATGTTATTTGTCAAATTAGAATAGTTTTGATAAGTATGATTTTACGTATGATTTTATGTCCCTTTTTTTTCACATTTTAAGTTTAATTTATAAAATAGGATGGATTTTTGCAAAGTGATGAGTTCTTGAACAGAATTTTATTATTTTATTTCTCATATTAAATTTTGGGATTTTGTTCTTTAACAATTGCTTCATAAACATAATGGATACGTTTGGAAAGAATTTTGTGCGTTTTTGCACTTTTTAAGCCTTTTTTTTACTGAATAAGTTTGCTGATTAAAAGGCAAAAAATTTATTTTCAAGGAATTCTATCATTTTCAACCATTATTATTTTTTCTACAGTTCAAATTAACAATCATATAGTCCTTAATGACTTTGTGTTGGTCAAGATCATGAAACAAAAATAGCGTTTTGCACTATTGTGGACGACTGGAAGCGGTATACGGATCAATTGATTTCATTCTACATTTATAAAGGAGAAGGTGGAGAAAATAGTTCTTTGAAGAACAGAAAATTTTTCTTTTTTTTCCGATGCAAAAGATGTGTCCCAAATATCGTGAACCTTTCACGATAGTCACGAATATTTTTCTCTACTGTTCAATAGAATCTCCAAACATGATACTACTGGAAATTTTGCTGCAACGAATCATTGTCGGCTAGATGTCGGGAATGCCGTTAAAATGAATAGCAAGCCCTGGTCCAAAACTCGGAATGTCTAGCAAAAGCTGCCCGGTGAGATAAGATTGCAATAAAATCAACAGAAAAACTATGTGTAAAAGCAAAAGAGTGTTACATATGTGGTGTAAAAAAATGTGCAACAAAGAGTTTTAGAAAAAGGTGTCAGTATACAAAAAAAAAAAAAAGAAAGAAACAAAGAAAGGATCTACAATGCGTTCTAAAAAGTGTTTTGAACAAAATAAATATTCTGAAAAGGGTTCTTAGAAATGCCCTGAAAAGTGTTCCAAAAAGTGTGCTTTAAACTGTTTTCCAAAACAAAAAGGGGGGGGGGGAGACGTGTCCGTGTTCAAAACCTGTTAAAAAGTGGCTGCAAATTAACAGTGTATATTTTTTTTCTCGACTTAACTATCAAAAGTACAGTCATAAAATAGAAAAAAGAATGAACTAAATTGCTCATTGGTTTTGTAATCCAGCTATAAAAAAATAGGACAAATTTATTTCATATTGTGACACAAAAATATAATTTTTAATGTAGTAAATGTCAGCGTTTTTATATACATGTGTTACATGTTAGTCAAGTACCGGCTAAACGGAAACCTTACACATTAAAAAACTTTGTTCAAACGCATTAAGGTCTATTTCTACTATCAGTACTACAATTACACTGAATATTTGAGTAAAAAATGAGATTCGCTTATGATTTATGGGAAGCAAAGGAAAATACTAATTTAATTTGAAAAATGAGCTCAAGTCCAAAACACATTATGTGCAAAAAAACACCATTAGTATTTTTTTTTTCTCTCTCTTTCTCTTTGAGAATTCACAAAGCTGCGAAACGAAAAATGTCTTTTGTCAGCTAGAGTAGCTTGAAAATATGTGCAAAAAGTTTTCTTCAATTTAAATAAATCTGAAACGGTAAAATATTTCTCCTCTAATATACGTATAAAAAAGAAAAATACCCGTTGGGCAAAAATAGGACTGTCTTATATTCTGCGCTACTTCGGATGCAGAATGTTATTTATTTTCCCGCGGAAAAAAGCGAGATTTTTCTCTTTTTCCCGGGTTCACCGGGTTTTGTCGTACCTTCAGGTGTTTCTTTATTATAAAATATATGATTTTCCCTTTTCTTCATCTCTTGTTTCATTATAGAGACTTGTTTTTTCCGTAAAAAAGAGAACAATACGACTGTAGGTCATAACTTGCACAGCAAATGATGTACTTACTTATACTTAATATATTTCGGAAGTAAGCAGCTTGGAAGAAATGAGAAAACGTCTGAGCATCTTTGGTAAAAATTTATACTTAACTTACTAAAGTCTTTTTACCTGTCGTTTTTCTGTACCTCACAACTCCAAAGGTAGAAAAACCAATTTAAAGACCCTAAATAGATCCTATGAAAATATGTTACTTAAAAAAATGTACAGTATTATTTCATGTTTCCGTGTTTCCACAGGTTTAGAATTTCACCAAAAAAAAAAGAAAAAGAATATAAAGACACAAATGCGAAACCAAATTACTTTCGTGGACTACAAGAGACAGATTTGTTGAATTTCAGAAGTAAGACTGCGTATAGAAAATATAATAGCTATGTCTATAGGACTACAGACACGCGAGAAAATAATATTAAGTAACATATTAGAAGTTTAGACTTGTTTAATAGCCAATGCGTATTGTTTGGTTATAGATTTAAGTATTTTCAGTTATCCATCTATCTTTCAATTTCAGTCATTTAAGTGTCATTTTCAGTTTATAGACCATTCCATATCCGAATTAAATAATCTGCCGTGCCGTCATATCTCAGATTTTGTCGATTATTTTTTACGAATAGATATGTATATGAAAAACTTAAAATAATGTTTTTAATTTTTTGAATGCAAATGGATTGGAGATTTTTGACCACATTTTTGAGTCACCTTTTTTGTATTAATGTAGAAAAATCACTCTAATTTCTTTATTTTCAAAACAATTATGCTGAATTAGTATCAATTTAAAGCTAATACTTTTCTCTTTCAGTATAAACAACATAAAGTATTCTGTGAATAGTGGGGTGTTGCCACTCTTTAGCTAAAGTCTGGTTTTACGTTTTTTTTCAATTGGGAGATTTAGCAAGTCATATCACCGGTGTAATAACTAATATCTGCATCAAATTTTTGAGTAATGTATTTGAATCATTCTCCTACGATGTAGAAAAAATTTGAAGGTATTTCTTTTTTTGGTTTTGAAAAAAAAAAGTTTAGTTTGCATAACATTTACTTCAAATACAAATTTTCTATATCTTTAATGCCCTTTTCGTCCTAAAAAAAAGCCCAAAAACTTTTTAGAATAATTACTCTGGAATGGCAAAGAATAAAAATTGATTTGCATCAATAGTAAATCGCTAAAAATTTATTAACTTTCGAAAATAATTGTGCAAAAATCTCCGTTTCAGAAAATAAAACACTTTGAGTTGAAAATACACTAAATATTAAGAATAATAATGGGAAGAATATCACTTTACCATTCACAGAGTACTTTCTGTTGTTAAAACTGAAAAAGAAAAGTATTAGCTTGAAGTTAATACTTCATTAAGTTCAATTGGTTAAAAATTAAGAAATTAGAGATATTTTTCTAAATTCATACCAAAAAGGTGGCTCATAAAAATCAAATTCTCCAAAGCTTAATTTTCATTTAAAAAAAAGGTAAAAAAATAATTTGAGCTTATCTTATAGATATCTATTTGTAAAAAAAAAAAATATTGAGAAAATCTGAGACATGATGGCACACGGCATTAGGCGATTTGACGTGAAATGACCCGTATACGTCCTATTTTTACTTCCTTTTACAGAAAAGGACGTATTGAATTTACGAAAAAATTTTCACTCAAAAATCGACCTTAATTTATATTTTGCTCATTCCCGAATGAATGTTGAGTCTTTTTTTTGGACTTGACCACACGTGGATAAGTGCCTAAGAATGTATAGACCCGTGAAATATCCATTTTGACGAATCCCGAGTTAGTTACAGCGAGTTTTCCCGTGACGTCTGCATGTACATATGTATGTATGTGCGTATGTACGGATTTGCAGATGTGCGTATGTGCGGATGTGCGTATTTGCGGATGTGCGTATGTGCGTATGTATGTTGCATAACTCAAGAACGGTA
Organism: Uloborus diversus; assembly: GCF_026930045.1. Taxonomy (NCBI): domain Eukaryota; kingdom Metazoa; phylum Arthropoda; class Arachnida; order Araneae; family Uloboridae; genus Uloborus; species Uloborus diversus. The sequence goes on along the minus strand of NC_072731.1, from coordinate 98,815,592 downwards.
TGTCCTAGAAAGTTGAAATCTGGTACGTAGACTCCTAGTGGGGTCTAGTTGTGCTCCTCTCCATTTGGTTGCATTCGGGTGCTTCTAAGGAGGTCTTTTGCCCCTTTTTGGGGGGAAATCATTGTTAATTTCGGTGTAAACTCAAGTGGCGTTACAACTTGGCGGACACTTGACGATATATCGCCAGTCTTTTTGTCGCCGAGTTTTGTCGCCAAGTTTTTTTAAATCTGGTTTCAATTTGGTCACTGTTGGTGATATTTAGAGAGTAAACTATTGAATCACATTAAAATCACCAATACTGGAAGAATAATATTAAATTGGAGTAAAAGGAAGTCATGTGAGCCACACATCGGCTCGTTTACGAATGCATATGCGTTTGCGGGTTCGCTTTCAATTACATTCAAAATTAATACACGTAAAGTGATTCTGGGTTCATGCATCTTTTTTCACTACACTACAATACATTATATGGTCCCTTGTACCTATTGCTGCACGCTATTGAACCCAGTTGTCACTTTTTAAAAAGTTTAATTCATTCGTAATAATAACTTATTTTATACTTGTGCAGCAGGTATTCTGGGAGGAAATTAGTTCTCCATCATTGTAATCAATGCCAAATAAGTGAGCTTAGGAATGAAAAACTACCCGACAAATGATTGTCTTTTCTCGGATGTCTTATAATACATCAGCTCACTTATTTTGCATTGGAAAAGAGGCTCCTCGTAACCCCGGAACACTTATGTGCAGTAATCTGCAATTTGTGTGTAATTAAACGTTGTTATATAGTATTTTATGTGTAGTTATGATTCGTCTGTAACATATATTAAATAAACCAAATTTACCTTTAAATTCTAATTAATGTAATAGACTTTTTTTATCAAATGTTAAACGAACATTTTATTTTTTAATTTGTAATATTTATCTATCCTTAGTGCATGTACTTGAGACATTTTTTTTTTCAAATAATAATAATAATAATAATAATAATAATAAAAAGAAGAATATTTAAAAAATAATAATAATAAGAGTAAAATAAAATTGAAAACTAAAACAATAAGAAAAGAAGAGTTATGTAAAAAATATATATAAAAAATGGTTAAATATTCTCAGGTTTTGTTTTATTTTATATCTTTATTTCTTTGGTTACATTGGACGCAGTTCATTTGCTTAAAACTCACAAAGTATATTTTGTTCTCATGATTTTTCATTAATTAACCTTAAACCGTTAATACGATTGTATGATTTTAGAAAAATAAAAAGGATAATTATTCTCAGGTTTTGTTTTATTTTATATATTTATTTTCTTGGTTACATTGGGCGCAGTTCATTTGCTTACAAATCACAAAATATATACGTATGTTTTTTTTTTTTCATGATTCTCCAATAATAAACCTTGAACCGTTAACAGGATTGTATGATTCTAGAAAATCTTTGTAACAAATAAGATTTAATATACACTACAACATAATAAACATTTCATTTAATATTTTGTTCAAAATAAAAGACAAAAAATGAAAACTTCATAATGTTTTATGTTGAAAAACTATTGATTTTTCTTTCTCTCAAACGAAAGTTACATAAAAAAAAAAATCATTTTCTTTCCAGCCGGGGCAAAAACAGAAAATTATTTACTTTCCTGGGAGGAAATATCTTCGGTTCTAGGGTTTTCCCAAATGCTGTGTATTCAGAGATTCCTTTATTGTTAAAATGTATCTTTCGTTTTTCATCGGTACTGTGTATTATTATGGAAATATGACTTACTCCTGAGAATAAACGAATTTGCCCCAGGTGGCCAGCCCTTTAGCGAAAAGATATTTGCTTTTTCCTTGTGTTTCTTCTGGAGTTTTGTAGGTTATTTTCTCTTTAGAAGCTGTTCATACTACTCTATTTGTTAATACAGCTTAGTTTCTTAATCCTTTAGGGACCAACGGGCATAGGTGCACCCTAATTTTAAAAATATATATATATTTATAAGTTATCTAAAAAAGCAAAAGCTGCGTCAAAATTGGCCATGGTTAAGTTTTGATGATTTTTCATTATTTATTTATTTATTTTTTGGTTGTATGTTTTGGTTGAAAATTTTTTATGCTGAATTTTACTTTTATCAGTAGTATATATCAAGTTCAAATGTCTTTATAACATAATGTATCCAGGTATAGCTCAAAATAATAGGCACACCCAGTCAAAATTGAGTGTTTCTTCTACCGTCCAATAAACGACCGCCACGTGTTGCAACAGTTTGCCACCAGTAGCGGTAGTAGAGAAGGTATCAAGCATTTGGCAGTGTGGGGGTTGCATGGAAAAATTAGGTATTTAGCAAAGCTTGATTGTGTCTGATCTCTCTGACGTGAAAAAAGACATGATAATTGTGGCTCGTCTCACTGGAGTGTCAGTGTCCGTGTCCAGAACAGCCAGTCTTGCATATGTTTCAAGGATCACTGTATCAAATGTTATGATATATATATATATATATATATATATATATATATATATATATATATATATATATATATATACAGTGGTGGACAAAATTATAGACTCTTTTTTTTTTTTTTTTTTTTTTTTTTTTTTGTTTCAATAACAACATGACTCAGTTTAAATTATTTTCATTGAAGTAAAGATAAATAGTTGAAGAAATAGTTCTAAAATTAGTACATCTTATCAATTAAATTAAAAAATTCATAAAATAAGAAAATTTGCAATTTTAATATTTTTTCATTACGTGAAACCTGGACAAAAATATAAACTCAAAGGTAAAAAATCCAGGATTACAAGAAAGTTCCGTTCGAAAATGTTAATTTAACGCCATAGAATGAATAAATGTTGCCTCAGTGATTGCTAAAAGTTTGGTTTTTGGAAATTTATCAGAAACATATAAATGCACTGCTGGACAAAATTATAAACTCATTTTTTTTTTCATTTTTTCAATCATAATTTAACTCAGTTAAAAAAATTTTGTTCCAGTAAAGATAAATAACTCTTTTAGCATGGTAAAGCAGGATTGGCATTTCTTAATGGAAGATAGAACGCTGAAGATTACCAATTAATACTGGAAGATCATCTCTTACCTTTTGCTCATCTGATTCCTGGAGGTAACTGGTCATTTCAACAAGATAACGCGAGTGTACACACAGCGAAAAGTACAAAAGAATGGTTCAAGCGTTGGGGTATCAAAGTAATCAAATGACCAGCTCATAGTCCGGATCTTAATCCGATTGAAAATCTTTGGGGGACCACGCTTTGCAATGTTTCTCATGATCGGCACCAGCACCAAACCACAGGGGAATTAAAAAGGGCAATACTTTCAGCATGCAACCATATGTCACTGCAGCTGTTGGAAACTCTTGTTAAATCTACATGCCCAGCCGCATATTCGAGGTAATTCAGAAAACGGGTGGGCAACTCGTTTTTAAAAGTTTGTAGTTTACACTAATGGCTAGATTTAATGCAGTGTTAATTTTTAAAACAATTCAAACATTGATTTTTTTTTTCAATTTATCCATGTTAATAGCAAAATTACATTTTCCTAAATCTATGCTTTTGTTTCACTGAAGTAATTGCAAATGTAACTTAATTAAACTCGAAAAAAAATTAAAATTTTGTCAGCTTATAATTGTGTTTATGCAGTATTGTAAGTTTTTAATTTTGTAATTCAGCATTGGTTCATTTTGTGTTATTAAATGATCAAATATTTGAATAAAATTCTACCAAACTTCAGAGTTTTGAAATGATACTTTTGTCCGCGTTTCATGCATTATAAAGATATTAAAGTTGAGATTTTTTTAATTAAATTATTTATTTTATAAAGTTTATGAGTTATACTGAATTTAGGAATATTTAGTCAGTTATTTATCTTTACTGGAACAAAAAGATTTTTAAATAAGTTAAATTATGATTGAAAAAATGAAAAAAAAATGAGTTTATAATTTTGTCCAGCGGTGCATTTATATGTTTCTCATTAATTTCCAAAAACAAAACTTTTAGCAATCACTGATGGCAACATTTATACTGATAGCAACATTTATTCATTCCATGGCGTTAAATTAACATTTTGGAACGAAACTTTTTCATATTCCTGGATTATTTACTTCTGAGTTTATACATTTGTCCAGGTTTCACGTAATGATAAAATATTAAATTTGCAAATTATCTAATTTTATGAATTTTTTAATTTAATTGATAAGATGTACTAATTTTAGAACTATTTCTTCAATAATTCATCTTTACTTCAATGAAAATATTTTAAACTGAGTCATGTTGTAATCGAAACAAAAGAAAAAAAAATGAGTCTATACTTTTGTCCACCACTGTATATATATATATATATATATATATATAATTTCTTGTAAGATTTTTCTCAGTCGTCAAAGTTTTGGTTAAATCGTGAGAAATTAAATTATTTCAACTTTTTATTGATACCATTAGTTATTTAAAGGAAACTTTCAATTCATATGCTCTGACTTGAAAAAAAATCAACACGTCTTATTCACTGCACTTGATTTTTAACTTTTCTTACATAAATCATTATTACCTTTAGAGCTACACTGCATATCTCCCGACACTTTTTGAACATTTTTTGAACATGGACACTTGTCTTCATTTCTAAAACACTTCGAAGCACACTTTTTGGAACAGTTTCCAAAACACAACACTTTGAAGAACCCTTATTTGTTTTACCACACTTCATTTTTGGGAACGAATTTGAGAACACTTTTGGAACACTGACTCACGCCCCTTCGATTTGAACACCTTTTGTAATACTAACAGGATTCTCTTTGGATTATACAGTGAAATCTCGTTACAACGAATACCAAAATAACGGTATCAATCAGTCCCAACTGAAATGTTCAGTTCCAAAATGTTCACATGTGTAAAAATTATTTTAAAAAAACAGATGTTAAACAAACCATATTTATGCTTCAAAAAGTAACATTTTGCAAAAGGTTTAAGAATCTTGTTGCTTACATGCATATAAAATCGCTTACATGCATATACTTATCAAGAGCAAAAGCATGTTATCTGTATTATAAGCTTAAAAAACTGTTTTCTAAAATTATTTGACGATTTGGATTCTACTTTTCGTTTGTAACTTTTTTAAATATAACTTTTTTAATTTAACATAGTAAACGGGTAGGTAAATATTTTCCCATGTAATTATTAACCACAAAAATCCAATTAAAGTGAATTAGTTAAAAAACTGCACAAAGTACTTGATATACTAAAGACAATTCCTAAAAATATTTGATTTCATCTCGATTGAATGTAACTCTACGGTGCAGATAATTAAATACAAATGAAGCAAATTAATTGTAGGAAGCAATTTCGTAAATGCTACGCTCAAATAGCATTTAGTTATCAAATCTTGTATTCACAATTCAATCTAAACTGTTTCTACGTGGTTTAAATGTACATTAATAGAAAATTAATTTCATAGCAAGTGCAGATTAATAACGAACTGTTTGTGGTGCCTTCTAGAAATCACTTGTGCCTAAATGCTTGTGAATTTAATTAACTTAAGTAGCACTGTTTGAAGCGTGTCTCCAGTTGATGCAATTGTCCAATGCGTGAGGGTATTCAGAGATAAAGATATTCGTAATATTTGATTTAATTAAAAGTTTGTAACAATAATAATGTAAACAACTACGTGTTAGTCGTTAAAAATACGAATTATAGATTTTTTTTACTCCTTTCCTTTTAAAACATCTGTGTGAATTGAGACTCATATGCATTTGCGTTTAACAAAATGTGTGCGTAATATCATAAAACCAGAAGAGAAAAATTGAATTACATTTTTAATATTTATCTTATCATTGAGCATCATAAATGGCGTCGTTTCCAAAATTTTAAAAGTATTTCTTTTTTTTTTTTTTTTTTTTGAAAGAGCATGCTTAAAAACATAAGATCTGACCTTTTTTCAAATGATTTGACTAAGTTCAGTATTTTTAAAAAATATTTTAATCGGTACTCTATTATTGTTCATGCTTCTGCTAATGTCATCACAAATGATGAAATGCCATTCACAGAGCAAAATAATTAATTCGCTTCTTTAATCACCAATTCTGGCAACGATATTGTTGATAGGAAGCGTAGAGCGCAATATTTGACTCGCTCCTTGATTATCATAACATGGAAACGCGATAGACAGATGTGCCAAAATACATCATTTAAATATCATAAAGACAACGACTTATTTTCAAAAGCGGGGATTATTAAAGATTAGTTAAAAGTTAAGAGTTAGGAAGACGAAAGTTTTTTCTCGCTCCATGTTTTTTTTTTTTTTCCTTCCTTTAATTTTAGTGACTAAAATAAGTACTTTTGACTGAAAGAAACAACCTCATTATGTAGAAATACATAGCACAAAGATTTGGCAAATGAAATTCCAACAAATTTATCCTACAAGGGATATGCTTTTATTCCTTTCAACCATCAGATTTTCAGATCTTAACTTGTTGAAAGTCACAAATTGCAATAAAATGATGCGGTATGCACAGGATTTGACAAAGATACTTTTTGTTTATGATCTAAGAATATATAAATATAAGAAACACTATCATATTCTGTATTTGTAACCTGGACAATTCAACCAAATTAAACATCACAACATCTCGTTCAGAAGTTAATTTCGGAACTCACCCAACAGAATCCAATGCACCGCTTACCAACACTGATGATGAACTCATGACCGAATCGCAGAGTTTTGGACCACATCTCATCAGCTCGACAGAGTTCAATGATTTAGTACGAGACCTTAACCTGACAAGAAGAAAGCAGAGATTCCAGGTTCCCCATTAAAGTAAATTCCCCCAGTGGAATTTGCTTTAAACTGATGTGAAAATAACTGATCAAGGAGATCGTCAAAAATTGTTTTCGTGTTTTTTTTTTTTTTTTTTTTTTGCCAAAGAAAATGGATTTTGTTATTGTAATAACATGACGGGTTTGTTCGAGGAAATTGGAATACCATACGCTTGCTCAGAGGCGGCGATTGGGATTGAAAGGGGGGGGAGAGCAAAAAAAAAAGCACATAGGACTTTTGCGGCAGAGCAAAAATTTAAAAAATGTACAACATTTTGTTAGGACTGGCTTTAAGAGCAGATAAGTTGTAATTGATGTAAATTTAACAACTCAATTCATGTGTTTTTTAAGATTTTGATGAATTATGGGCACAATAACTTTCCCCGAAGAAACACCCAGACATGAATTAGACTTACATTATTTACCCCAAAGTATTTTAAAATGTCATAAACACTTGGTCATAATTTTGTTAAACAAGCTCGGCTTGTTTAAGTAAAACAAAACAATGTATTTACTAATGTCTAAACAATGATTACATAAGCTATAAAAGTTATTACTTGTGCTAAATAATGTTTCGTCCTTCTTCATAACGAAAACAAATTACCCAATCGTCCCTTAGCACATTCCGTAATGCTTAAGGAAAGTTACGATACTGTTAAAATGATACCGGAGAAGTTAAAATATACAGAATATAATTGGCCAGTAATAAGAATATTTCAAGATGGTTGGTTTTCTGGTGGGAATTATAGGCGAGTACAGTATCCCTATTACCTTTTCTTATGGGATAGCAGAGCAGATTCAGTACGTTACCAACAGCGTATGGCCTGATCGAGTCGAATTTTAGATAGGGAAACATGTGAACAAATCCTACACAGGATCCTGTGGGAAAACATCCTATGTGAACAAATTGTAGACCCTAAGAATATATTGATGCCACCATTACACATAAAATCAGGCCCAATAAATCAATTTATGAAAACTCTGGATAAAAATTTTAGAGCTTTTGAATATTTAAAGAAATTATGCCCCAAATTATCTGAAGCTGAAGTTAAATCCAGTAATTTCGTAGGGCCACACACACACACACAAAAAAAAAAAGAGAAAAAAAAAAAGAAAAAGGAGTGATGAATATTCCCAATAACTTAATCTTAAAGAAAAAGAAGCTTGAAAGAGTTTTAAAGCAGTTGTGAATGATTTTTTCGGAAGCAACAGAGCTAACAACTATCAAGA